>NC_091824.1:115215134-115357634 GCF_038994185.2 Dermacentor albipictus
CCACTCGAGGCACTTTGCGTGTATTCGCGGGCTGCTTTCATGCTTGCAAAAATGCATTTATGTGGCACGTATTGAGCTACATATATCTGTATGGAGAATTTTTTTCATTGACACTTTTCGTGTAATTATAATGTTTCAGAAGTTGATTAATTACACGGAATGTAAAAATATTTTCTGAGTATCTCAAAGCAACGCAAACAACATTACCTCGGTTCTGTCCAGCTACATGGAATTTACCTATTTTTAAATCTTGGTTGGTGCATGATAGTTGGGACAGCCAATATATCAAAGTCAAACCTATCCTCCATTGGTAGGTGTTGATTATGCACTAGCCATAGGTCTATTATAGCTGCTTTGCATAGTAGATTCGACAGTTCTTTTGCGCTTGTTTATTGTTGTTTATAGTGCTTCATAATAGCTTCGTCTCTCTTTTACTTTTTTTCAAATTTTTTCTTGAGCAATGCGTTTGGGATTTTCGGATATCCGGCATGGACATAGCCTATACCTTCCCATGCTTCTACGACAAAATAATAAAAAAGAGTTAATTGAACCGGCCACTGGGTTACGCTTGTTACAGGTGACGACCGTGGTGCACTTCACATTTTTTTTTTTGAAGGAAACCTTATCAAAATTTTTTAAAGCTTAAGTTACGCAGTGTCTGTCTTTTATTTATTTTGGTCTTTGTTGTGTGTACTTTTCCTTACATCGAAGTCTAATATATTGTCTGCTAAAGAAAGGAAAACAGATTAAAGGCCGGCGGAGGATTACATCATGCGATGAGATTAGAAAATTTTCAAAGACAGAGTGAAGTAGGCTTGGAGAAAGTCGAGGTAACCGGAGATCTCTAGGACCGTCCCCCCTTCAGCGTAGACGATGCCGACGATGATATCAACCGTGTGTCCTCGCTTTCTTTTTTTTTGTCTTCCTAGCTTTCGGGTAACGCTGTGCCCATTGTTATTACAGCGAAGCTGGTCGCGTCTAGCTGGTCGGCATTTTTCCTGTTCGCGTGCGTCACCAAACATGTGCGTCAATCCTAGTGGCAGTGCAGAAATAGGAGCGGGGGTGCATACCCCCGTTAGGCAGAGGCTTCGAGCAGTCAGCAAAGTAATGCGAATAGTGCGTACATTTTTTGTAATCACGCATACGGCATACGGAACAGTTTCAATAAAGAACAAGCACAAAAAAAGACATTCATCCGAACTACATAATTGATGATAAGACGCTCCTGATAACAATTCGAAGTATGTGGCGCTCCCCGCATACATTTCATGGTAAAGATTACTGTTGCGAAAGTTCCCGCGCTGACGGTAGGGGGGGGGGGGTAGTTGACGCGGGGAGTGACGTCACTAGCCTTTCGTATTCAAACTCTCATTACTACCATTACTCTAAATCACCGTTACTACCATTTATCTAAAGCTATAAAGCATTGCATACCCCCCCCCCCCCCCCCCCAGCACTTGTAGGGGTGGTTTTCAACAGCTTGGCTGGACATGCGCATTCGCAGGGCAAGGATGGCGAGACAATTCTTCAGTAGTAACCGCTTATAACAGAAGTGGCTGGCCTGTACCCACGATTTCACTACATTAGATGTCCACTGCATGCAAATCTGGATCTACTGGTACTTGCCACGCTTGTTAAACGTGAGCGGCACCTCCAAGGTAACGCAAAGCCTTCGTTCTCTGAGCTGTTGAGTCAGCCATTAGATCTAGAACCTATATGTTAGAAGGTGAGATGCCGTAGTCGTTATTGCTGCTTCCACCGTATGGCAGTACCTACGAGGAGACGCTACAGTAAATCTATTTGCGCTCGTAATTTTCTTTCTTTCTTTCTTTCTTTCTTTCTTTCTTTCTTTCTTTCTTTCTTTCTTTCTTTCTTTCTTTCTTTCTTTCTTTCTCTCTTTCTTTCTTTCTTTCTTTCTTTCTTTGTTTCTTTTCTTTTCTTTCTTTCTTTCTTTTTTTTCTCGTTTGTTAGTTACTTTTATTCTTGTTTTCTTAAATTAAGCGTGCTGTGAAATATTGCTTGTTAAGGGCGAAGGACCACGACGCCAAGGCGGACATCTATTTCGTATCACTCGGAATTTCTAAGTGGTCTCCCTCCAATTATCATCCTTTTTCTACTCGTTGAACAATGGTATCGTGTTGACTTTGCCGACAACGATGCTTGTTGGCTTCAGGTACCTAACGGGAACCGGTGTACTCTGCGTAGCGTGGCCCGTAACTTATGCAGCGGCAGCGCTATTGCTATACTTCGGGACGTTAGGAGCGAACTTTTGTATTGGAAAGAGCTGGGGCACCGCTATTCTCTGCGCCTCTTTACCAAATGACAGCATACGACGTACTATTCTATTTCTGCTGCAGTTCTTGCTGTTCTCTAGTTTTTGCTATATCGGGGAAATGTCAAGCATGTTACCCGTTTCCAGCAAATCGAAAGCGAGGTGTAAGAGCTTTAGTTTTCGCGTAGGAAGGCACAGGAAATGAGAAAACCCTTAGGCACAAAACGGAAGCAAAGCGAAATTTTCATTTCACGCATTCGAAACGGGAATTGCCTAATATCTGAGCCATTTCTTGAATTATTCCTCAAACAAAAGTGATTACGAATGTTACTGTCATGCGAGATTTTTTTTCTTTTCTTTTATAACGCAGTCAAAATTTTCCCCTCTTATTTGTCAATAAAATAAGGCTATCCCTGTGAAATCTGTCACGTTAAGGAAAAGAGTGTCATTAAGATCATAATAATACCGTCGTCGGTCATCGCTTACTTCGCTTTTTCACTCGTTAAACGGCCATTCTGAATAAACGTGACCTATATATTCCATTTCAAAAGGGCGAAGCGTCAGCCTAGCCTGTATTCACATTTTCCCCTCCATGCCCTCTCCAAGCGTGTCACTACGCAAGAAAACGTCTTGCTACGTCGATACTCTTTTATTTAATTTTTTCATCGCACAGCTGGCGCTGTCGACGAAGAATTGACGCGCGTCCTTCCCTTCCCTTCACAGCTGCTACTCGCACGGGCAGAGTATTTATTACTCAAGTTATCTTTACCTCGCCACCTGCCGTTTGAGAGCGTGTCGTTCTTAGTTGTGTCTCCGTGTGCTCTTGCGTTCTACACGCTTTTCCTCGTTTTCAATATCGCGGTTTCGTCCGTAACGTCTGCTTTAGTCGTATACTATTTCGGAAGCATTTCTTCGAGCACACGTTTCCACGGGGCGTATTAAATTCGTGAAATAAATGCTAATAAATAATGAAATAAATAAATGCGTGCGCGCGCACACACACACACACACACACACACACACACACACACACACACACACACACACGCACGCACGCACGCACACACACACACACACACACACACGCACGCACATCGGCGACTGTGTGTGTGTGGTTGCGAGGCGTGTAGACACCTCAAAGACACAAAGAAGAACGTTCTCACTGCACTATTTTACCGCAACGGTCATTTACTACGATAGCTTTTGATTTCATTCTCCTTTTCAAAAATACTGCAGAAATCTGGGCATGCACTGGACGCCACGCGTACGGCTATCCATGTCGACAAATTTTGTTGTCTCTCACAGGTGACCAACTGTCTGGACATTGCTGAACTACACCAGGACATCGTCTCACCACAATTAAGGACCCGTGAAAACCTTTCATTATTGCTTGTGCAAGTCTCCAAATCAGCTCATGAAACTGCCGATGGCATCAGCGATTATGCCGACGTCTTCTGCTCACGCATAAGAAAAAGAAAAGTACTGCTGCCTTCCTAAACTCATTTTGCTTGACTTACACATATTACACTGTGCGGCTTAGGTCCCTTATGAGTGGGCGCAGCTGCCACTGTACCTCCAGCCGTATCTTTACTTATTGAAAACCTGTTGAGTCACAGTACAGCAAAATAGGCTGCTAAGTGTGAGCAGGCTGTTCATGCTTCATTGCGCAGGTGTTTTCATGCCGAAAGAAACCATTGCAAAGGTTCCTATGATACCTTATAGGAGACTATCCTGCAACATGTAGCAATATGAGATCATGGTATAGCATAACATTATTCGCTAATCAGTCACCTAATAAAGAACCTTACGGAAATTTGTCTCTAACGCAGAGGCTTTCGAGTTCTTTTTCGGGGAGAAGGCGGGGTGAGGGGGGGGGGGGGGGGGGGGGGCAGGCAACGCAGTAGCGATTGCGTGCGGGCGTGCACCTAAGATTTCATTTTACTACAGAAGCGATATATCACTGCCCCAAGCATTCTTGCAGCTGCAACAACCATTTTCACGTTTTGATGACGTAATTCCTAGTTCCAACACCGAATCGATAAGAAAAGATGTGCGGAGAAAGAGAGAGAGAGGGACGCCCAAGAAGGAAAGTCAGGGACGTTAACCAAAGCCGTGCTTCAAGACTACCCTGCACATGAAGGAGGGGAAAAGTAGAATAAATAGAAAAAAAGAAAGAAAAAAATCAAAGAGGCATTCAGCGTGAAGACACACGCAGGGACACAGCTTGTCTAACGTTACTAATGGACCGTTCTCGCATTTCCTGGTATTGAGGTGTTTCCAATACGGCAAATGGCAACAGAAACACGAATAAATAAATATATGAGTGAACGCATATCGTCACCATACTGTAGCCCACGTTTTTGTGCAGTGCATTGCGCACGTGCATAAAACACTCGTGCTTTTTCTGGCAGCTGCCGGAAGTGAACGGGCGCGATCTGTAGGCTGCAGGGAATGCAGAAAGCAACACAGTTGATGTCCCGGACACTGCAATGGCGAGAAACTGCGGCTTCACGAAACTTCAAATATTGCGAAACTCCACTCGTTAAAGACTGCCTATGCGAGTCTGCATCGCGGAGTTCGGCATTGCTGGGCACACTTTCATTGCGTTGTCGCTAGTTTCACACTCTGCTTTGCGTTCTCCCATTAATTATTTTACTGGCATGAATAAATAGAGGCTTTGTTTTTACCAACTATGGGTCACGTTTTCCTCAGGGTGAATGCTGAGACATCCTAACAAGGTTTCAAGAGTACTACAAAGATGTCTTTTGCACGGATCGCAGCCTGCACTGCTTGTGGAGCACATAATTTTGTATGCGAAGATCTATAGCTTGTGAATTTTTCGTTGCATTCGTTTAGCATCACGTAATAACGCACACGTTATTATTATTATTATCTTTTCTTTTTGTTCTACGAGGCATCCACATATCTCTTCAATGTCAACTTCCTTGATCTGTGTCTCTGCACGACGATAACTTTACCTTCGTCGTAATGATCTGATCGAAAAGCGGTTGTGTCAGCAGTGTACCCGCGTAGTTCATAGAGGAAAAAAGTATATTTTGCTTCGCAAAGGATGTGTGGCGCAAGCAAAACTAGCTTGACCTCAATTGTCAGTAGGATTGTGCGAGTATTGGATATGCAGAATACGAATGGAATGGTCCTTGCTATACGATTCTATTCGGTTCGTATTCTACCCGAATATCCAACATACTTGAATATTCTAGTAGAACAGTACAGAGCTGTAACCGACGGAGACAAAGGTACACGTAACCGACGGAGACAAAGTAGGCACTCAAAGTACCTTTGTCTCCGTCGGTTCCCGCGCTGTAGTCTGCTATGTTCATCCGACAGGCCTAACTAGTTACTCCGCTCAACTTGAATATTCATTTATGTTCGAATATATGCGAGAACAACCGTTACAGAAACCTTCAGAGAGAACGACCAATGCAAACGAGATCTCTTCTAAATGATTCTGTTGCACGACAGGCTTGGAATTCCTCGAGAGGCACCAGTGCATCAGCGAACAAACAAAGAAGCCAACTTCGGTACAATAAGTTTCAGTAAATAATATTATACGCCACCTCTTTAGGCAGCCTACAAATCTGCTGTACCGATTTAGACAAATCAATTTTTTATTTGACTAATCTGTACTAACACAATACTCTACAAGCATGCGGTGGTATGACGTTCTCCTGTTTCATTACTGTGGGTGTCACGGAGGACCAAATAACATGAAACAGTTCTATGGCACCTACAAGCTACACAGTTCGAGTTGTGAACGGCATTAAACGCAGATAGCAAGAATGCAATATATATATATATATATATATATATATATATATATAGTCAGAACCTTTTTCAGTATGACAGTCGACAGTAATGCGCATATCATTGAATCAATAAAGCAACACAACGTATTGCTGCTGTCGAAACGACTTATGTATCTATTGCAGCGGGACTCGTGTTGCGCGCTTCCCCAAGGACCCTAGGCGCCATCTTGCGTCGCCGCCGCGAAGTCTGCGCGTGGCCTCTGAAATGCATGGCTCGTCGGCGCGCGCGAACGCTGAGAAACGAGTCACGTGGAAGCATGGCTGCTCTGTCGCGCTTCTTTCTGGACACGCTGCGCCGTCTACTGGCACTGCCGAGAAGTCCACGCGTTGCCTTCGAGACGAGAAGCGTGATGAGCCGGTGCCTGCGAACGCTGAGAATCGTTCCTTCGCTTGCCCTACATCGAGTATCACATACGCAGTTACCCAAGTTCGCGAGAGGTTCACTGAAGAGCGGCACATACCCGGTGCATTCATGGCGCAGTGCGCCGAATGCTGGTACAAACCTGAGTATTCCGAGTAAGCTCACTTTCGTTGTGTGTATAAAAAATTGCAACACAAAACGTAACGATATGTCGTCTCGCAGGTATCGTTAAAGCAACCCGACCTGTTCATGGAATCGTGCAGTACGTTCAAGGAATTTTTCGATATGCATAATTTTATTTGATTGAGCCATTTTGCCTGTGCCACTGGGTGAGTGCCGAATCTTGGCCAATCCTCTAAAATAGATATGTGCCATGGTGGCAAAAGAGGTACAGAGTGCCTAAATGTTGCTCGACATACGCCGTACTTTTCTGCGCCTCCTCCGGTCCTTGCCATTCTTCCCTCGACACGCTTTATACATCACATGCGTTCTGGTGACATTGTTGTCTAAAGGTCTCACATAGGGATCCGCCTCATTTTGTGTTAATTTTGACATAGCTTTTGAATGGTGGATGGCGCATAATTGTCTAAATTTCATCATGTTAATGCTGCGACCTTTGTCTCAACTAAGCATTGCACGCGATTACACGTTGCATAAAAAGAAGCAATTGTGCGTATCACCGTTAGTTGTGTAGCATTTAATAAGCACCGTTTCACTGAAGCTTCGCTTCCCATGGACGCCACCATGTGCGTTGGATCTGCACACACACGCACAAACACACACAGACACACACACGCATACATATATACATATATGTGTGTGTATGTGTGTGCGTGTGTGTGTGTGAACGAGAAGAAAGGGAACCGAGGGGCCCGATTACTATTAATCATATCATAAGAAGCCAACACACATCTTAACTGAATTAAAGAAATGATAAATTAATAGTAATGAAAGTGGATAAAGAACAACTGACCGCTAGTGGGATACGGACCCAAGTCTTCACATTACGCGTGCGATGATCTTACGAATTGAGCTTTCGTGGCGCTGTTTTCCCATCCATTTTCTGGGGTATTTATGTTTTACTACTAGAACTAATAGTGGGAGTGTGAGGCAGTGCCACTACCCAAAAAAGTCGATGAGAAGACGGCGCCGCGGTCCAGTAATTAGTAAGCACAAGTAATTTCCCCTATGTTGTCCTTCGTGTCTGTTTCTTGGCTTCTGATGACATGATTAATAACTATCGGACATCCCGGTACCTGAGTCTTGAAACCGGCAACTTCAATGCCTTCAGCTAGCATGTGTGGGCTCATTGACCAGTTGCCGTCACCCAAATAGATCACGTACTCGTGACGACTGCGGCAGAAAGGATGCTCCAGATCGCCCAGGGTAACACTCCCATATATATATATATATATATATATATATATATATATATATATATATATATATATATATATATATATATATGTATATATATATATGTATATATGCAGAACCTAGGAAGCTAATAAACAAGAAGGACACAAAGGAGGGGACATCATAGGGCAGATTATATGTAGTTCTTAACTGAATTAAAGAAATCATAAATAAATTGAAATAAAAGTAGATGTAAAATACGAAACCACGTATTCGCATTACGCATACGATACTCTTACGAACTAAGCTTCCGTGGCTGCATATGTACTAAGCGTAACCCACGCAAACTCATTTCATTTTGTTTAGAAATGAGAAGATACTGGATATTTCATTCAATATTGGAAGGCTCTTGTTCTAGAATATTCGCATTTGATTCGATTCCGGAACTTCACTTTTCAAACACCTCTACTCTTTCGTGATCGCGAAATTAGTCTGCTCATTTCCCACTTCTTCCTGAAGGTGTGTTGGCCGCACGGCACAGAAGCGACCTATAGAAACCTTGAGAGATTCCTGTCGCTGCGGTATAGCGATGAACTGCCTCTCAGAATGAAAGCGCAAAAAAAACTTAGCTGAACCAGAACCTCCATCTTCCGTCTGTCCTAACCTGACCTTTTGGCTGCCGCCTGCATAGAATTTGAAAGCTTTATGCCGCTCGCAGTCCTGCAGTGAATGCTCGGTTTCGGCAGATTCGTTCGGAAAGTGACCAGCTGACGCATGCACCTCTGGCGTTTGAAAGGATGCTGTCGTGCTCCGCGTTTCAAGTAGAGTCGCTGATTGTCTTGATAAACGTGAGGCTCCATCGTCGTGTTTATTTTTCTTCCAAGCAGCTCAGCGTGATGCTTATAAAGGTGATCGACGACCTTGTAGTAAGGTCACTGCAAAGGGGCTGACTCGCCCGGCAATGTACAAGGTGAAAACAAGTGTCTAGCGCGGAAACCTCGCCTCGTCATGAACACTTATTTTGTGCGCGCCGTTTTGGCAAGATACAAAGTGTAGCCTGTTCTCCGCCGTGGGATAAAGAAACTTGACACTAATCGCTTCATTTTTCTTTCCACGCTGGACCTTCAAACGCTTGATGTTGAGGTAATGACCTCATAACCCTAGAAGCAAAGAACTTAGGTAACAGACCCGGAAAGTAGTGCGCCACAAAATGCAGCCGTAGTTTCGTGTTTTTTTTTATTCGGACTAATTCCAACACACGCGTTCTTTTTTTTTTATCTTTCATAAACAACACATCCGTTTTGATATTTGCGTTCGAGGACATAAGAAAATGCCTCATGAGCCCTTGACGGTAAGCTCACAAGGCTCTTCGAAGTTCATGACCTCCCGCATCGGCAAGGGGGTTTCGCATGGCGTCGTTTCGGACATGCAAGAGATAAGAGGTGAAATAAGAGGAAGGAACGCCTATAGCGCAAGGAGAGGAAGGATGTCCATGCTGGTCGACGGCGTACATAAACAGCTCATGCATATAGTACAAGATCGATTATTGTCTGTGAGCAAAAAACGGAACTCTCAGAGTGCCAAGGCCAAGCCATACTTCATCAAAAGCGAGCGAAAAAAAGCGAAAAAAGCAAATTGGAAAGATACCGAAGATGTGTGGAAAGATGGCAACAATCATAACATTGCGAAATACTTGTGAAAAACGTCATGATGAAATCGTCAACACTCGATCGCATGTTCCTGCAAGAGAGGTGCTCGTTTATTTGTACAGGGTGATTTCTGACACCTACGCTAGGCAATAAGTCAACACGAAAGGTGCTACAAAAAATATTTACAGCCGCTGCAGCTGTGCTTGTTAACGGCGCTGGTGTGTACGGAACAACGCGCTGCAACGGCAAGCGCTTGCTAAATGTCCTCACTGCAACAAATGTATGCATTCGACGCGTCATTCATTTAATGGAACGAATAGTGTTCTTGAAGCGCTCGGTGATTCCCTTACATTGACAATCATCGTCTATGGTGTCTGCACAATGTTCATCCACAAAAGTTGAATGAAATTTACTACTAGTTGAACCACGTTTGGGTTTCGCGTAGCCTGTCAAAGTCGGCGTATATCGTCGTTATGATAGAAAAAAGAAGGAGTTTGTTTTTTTAGCGGCAAATGTCTCGAACGTGGTAACGACCCTTCTATTTAGAGCATTGGCGTTTTTAGCTCGGTGAAATTGTATGTGTTGCAGAGGATAATTGCATGTGTAACGAAGAGCATTGTGTGAGTGCGACCGGATCAACAACTTCGTGATTAACCTAAGCTGGTTTTACGTGAAGGAAACAAACCACATGTCGTATCATTTGCTTCAGTGCTTATGAAAAAGTTAGTAAAAGGTTAGTAACGGCATTGAAAGACTTCGTAACCGCAGCAGTTACTATCTGTCACAGACTATTACTAAATTTTTGCGAGCTTTTTACTATCCACGAAGAAATCTGCGCTCGCTTGAATGTTAATTTAGTAAGCGCGTTGCCATCGTCGGGCCTGTGGTTAGAATGTTGTCTGGTGCACTAGTTCTCAGTACTACCGTGTTAATGTCTTTGTCAGGTAGAAGAAGATGAAAAATGTAGTAAGCACCTCCTTCCTTCCCCCTTCTGCTACTATTCCCTGTATAGGCTTATTGGTATACAAAATGTTGGTAAAAATCTTGGTAAACATTTTTTACTGGTGCCTCCGTGGCAGGGCAGTGAAATTCGATTCTCCGTGCAGAGTGATTACACGTAAACTGTCCAAAGGTTGAAGGAAATCAAGTTCCTGCAACCTATTTGCGTTACACAACGTTCTAACGTTCAGCAAAGCTTCCGTTCGTTAGTAGATTGAAGATATTGAGGTTCATAATGGTCTGTGGATACAGATACATCAATTCTCCTCGGTGCAAACTATTATCCTTCCACGAACAAGGCTACAAATGCGCAAATTGTCATGTTTAAAGACAATGTCGCATACTCGCCTGATAGTTACATTCTGGGGTCCACTGTTGTCTCTTACTTCCATTCACTTTCACTTTATTTCATTCTCTGTTACAGACAAAATCTCATTACAGAAAAGCGCAGGGAAAGCTAAAGGCTATGAGAGCTCACAGAGGCGTTACTCTGCATGTAGTCCAGCAAGGGGAAGATAATTAACAAAATGAACATCTAAAAGTGGCATGACAGCGCGATATATTAAAACATCTAGGCGGAAAAATGAATATATATATATATATATATATATATATATATATATATATATATATATATATATATATATATATATGAGTGGTGCTACAAGGTAAACAGAACAAGTATTTAATTTCGACAGTTTCGATCGGTGGACCGATCGGTCCACCGATCGAAACTGTCGAAATTAAATACTTGTTCTGTTTACCTTGCAGCACCACTCAAGTTCTTTACGATTGAAAGGTAGCCTGAAGAAACCCTGTTTGCCTACTATATATATATATATATATATATATATATATATATATATATATATATATATATATATATATATATATATATGTGTGTGTGTGTGTGTACGTACAAGCACAATCCACTCATTGAAAAGAGCACCACATGATATAGGCAAAACCGCAACAGCATCAAAAACTATGTGAAATTTGTACTGATGAATCATTCTTTACAATAACATAAAGTCAAATACAACGACGCGCACTGCAAATGAAACACCGGAGCAAAATACTGAAGCAACGAAAGCAATATAACAATTTTAGATATATTACACACCATTTTCATTTAGTACATATTTGATCACCCTTTTAGTGCTTCTTATTGAAATTTAAAAGCTCGTTAAGCTTTTTTAAAAGCGAAAAGTACCTGGCTACTCCTCACGATGTCTAATCTATAGCCGGGTGCAACTTTAGAAGGCAGCGGCATTTTCCGCTCAAAGGCGGACGCACGCGATCCTCCACCATTGGACGCGCACTCTCGACTGACGTCATGAGTCTGAGCGCCGGTCCCTCCGCCGACGAAAAACATGGCAGCCCGCGCTTCGAAGTGGGCCGAGTGGTGTCAGTGGGACTTTTTCTTTAGCCGCGGAGGCAATAGGCTGCCGCTCTTCGGTCATCTGGACGGGCCTCTCCTGTCTTGTAAAGTTGTACCCGATTATACATTATGCATGACTGATGCCTTCGGCGCAGCGTGCTCACCCGCTGTTTGACGTTCATGTATGGTAATGAAGCGGTAATAATTGATGGCGTAACCATCATTTATTTAGAACAGACTAAACCATGCCCATGGAAATCACGCCAGCCGACGTAGTGGCGAGGCAACCGCGATCCCGGTCATGGTGGCCGCATTTCGATGGGGTCAAAATGAAAAAAAAAAAAAACACCCGTCACCATATTTTAAGTGCACGTCAAAGAATACCAGGCGGTCAAAATTAATCCGCAGTCACTGACTACCGCATGGCTCACAATCAGATTGAAATTTTGGTGCGTAACACTCCAGAATTCAATTTTTATGTGGTGCTTGCATTCAAGATAGGCCTCGGTGGTGCGTTGTTTGCGATAATTCAGTTGCGTTAGTAATGGTGGAAGCATTCTGCAATTGGTCGTTTGCAAGAATTCGCCGAGCGCCACTTGTCTCCTCTCGGCCTTCCCCCTGTGCCTTCATGAATCCTAGTATTGATGCAGGGTGATCGTTCTTAAGTTTAATGGAATTTTTAATAATAGCCTGTTGCAGATAACATAATTCTGGCCCTCGAGCTGGATAATTCAGAGAGGCGGACACTGCTTGAACGAGAAATCGAAACGCGTATTTAACTCATTAATAAAAATGCACTAATTATCTTCCGCATGAATTCCTTTACGCGACATATTTCAATTTGCAAATTGTAACCGGTGAGTTTGCAAGGCGTATCTACTTGTAATGAATTTCCAGAACAGCACCAGTTTGGAGACATGCGCCATCAAATTTGCCGTAATAACGTGCTGTTCTTTCACTTACCTTTATTACAAAACGCTATTTTATGCACCGAAGCACAAAATTAACTGGAACGCCCGTGTATGTCGTTCCACGCTCTCGGAAATAACAACTTGAAACTGGTATCATCCTGGGAATTCATTTAGAGTGGATACGTGTTGCAAGCTCACCGGCTACAATTCGTAAATTGCAATATGCGCTGTAAAGTAATTAATCAAGAAGTTAATATCATAAGCTTCCTTAATTAGTTGAATATGTCCTCCGATTTTTCGGGCACGTAATGTCCAACTCTTCAAATAATCCATCTCATGGACAAGTAATACGCCATCTGCCACATGTGATTTTTAAAAAATTTGCATACTATTTAAATTATGGGGTTTAACGTGCCGAAACAACTTTCTGATTATGAGGCACGCCGTAGTGGAGGACTCCGGAAATTTCGACCACCTGGGGATCTTTGCCGTGCACCTAAATGTAAGTATACGGGTGTTTTCACATTTCGCCCCCATCGATATGCGGCCGCCATGGCCGGGATTCAATCCCGCGACCTCGTGCTCAGCAGCCCAACACCATACCCACTGAGCAACCACGGCGGGTAATTCCATAATAGTTAAAAATTACCACCTCTGTATGCGCGAACCAATGTGGCACTGCTTTATATTGACGCGGAAATGGAGCACCAGACGTTCGTGCGTTCCGTTCGTACGTATAAACTTAAGCCACTTGGCGTCGAACGTAGCCTCATCCCATCATGGCCAAAGAAACCTGTTTTATAAACTCTTCATGTGCGATGCACTCTACACGAGCGCAGCCAACCAGCTATATAAATATAGCCCTGGTTCCTCGTGTTTCATAACTTAAGCAATCTTGCATAATAAGTTTTGTTTTTGCGTAAGAAAATTGCCCCATGACATTTTCTTTACAGCTTAGTTCATTGTGTAGGCAGCGCGAAGGCAGTTACCGAATAATATTAAACTGCAAATCTGTCATGATTATATGACAAATCACAATGGCTAACAAAAGAGGTCTTAAACTAGATTCATTTGCAAGGCTCAGGGAACACAGGCATTCGCTTTAAAAGACTTGGAAACCTTGCATGATACCACTACGTCACACCGTGCCACGTACGTGCACCACCGTGACCTTCATGATCGCCGGGTGTATGTACAAAGATGATCCGACCAAGCAATCGCAACAACTAAACGTTTTTCTCTCCTTCTCTCTTCGAAGTGTTATTGCTTCTACAAAATCCATAAACATATACCGCAGTCGTTATTCACCCATGCGGGCCTATCACTGTAGGAAGTATCTTCTGTTGGACAACTCGCAGTTACTCGGCGCATCTGTTAGCGATGGAACATTTCTTTAAACGTTCTCTTTTCTTTTCCTTGTTATAGTCTGACTCCTTTCTTGCGCTCTTCGCTGAGTGATTCAGGCTACTGGCCTCGCCGTGTGTCACTTGACCGTCCGTTTCACTGACAGATCGTGACAAGGGCGTCACACATAACCGAGTGTCAGACATAAGGCCAAGCTCGCACGTCATAGTATCCGCACTCTTGTCACCTCCGCAGATGTCACGCCGTCGGCGACGCACGGCCGTTGGCATTCACGTGCGGGCCCTGATAGAAGCTGTGTCGTTACGTGGCCCGATGCTGGCGCTGTTGCTTTGGACGCGAATCGACTTCAGCGATCCTCGACTGCAGCACTTTTGCGGCGCTAGATCTGTTGTCTTTTTCTGCCACCAAATAGTGCGAAACTGCCACCTACGTCGGGAGGGGACAAGACAATCGCTAATTTTGTATTCTGCAGAGTATACGCTGACGTGCAGTGAAACGCCTCCGCCAACGCCTTGGTATACTGGAGACGCGTGATACGTCACACACTCTGGAAAGCATCGAACGTTTTACTCGTGAACGTTTGCGGTGTTCCTTTTCTCGTTCCTGGTGTTCAGTATCGTAGTGCGGGCAGATGTGTTTAGAGAGTGACTCTAACATTCGTGCTTTAACTACGCTTATAGACGCGTCGTCTGCAACCTATTCACATAATCTCTCAAACGCACTTCACTCTGTAATATCATTACGTCGTCGTTACACTTGATCGTGCTCGGCCCTAAAAACGACGACACTGGTGACTTGCCTAACGTGTACTTGCTGTTGCCTTTTAAATATGCCTGTGTGCATCGCGTAAGCCCTCCGTCGCCGCCTTTAGCGCCAAGCTGGAGCGCTCTTCTTGTTTGTGTAGAGTGTCGTAACAATTTTTGAAGACGGCGCTCTTATAAACCGAAGTAAGCGCACCTCTTGGAAGGTCAACCAGAGAACGTTACATTTGAGCTGTCACGCCTCTGAGGCAATACTATACGGACTTGTTGGCAGCTATCATTGCAATGCCCTGACTTCTCTTGAGTAAGGGTACGCTTTCGTCGGTCGGGTTGATCACGACGCAGAATGTAAAGCTGCACCTCACTGATTAAGCTAAATGTGACAAACAACCGCGCTCACAAGCCTATACACCGCTAATATGTTAATGTGTGCGACGTTTTCATTCCGAGCTACTGAGGTCTGCATAAGTACGCGTCCTAGACCAATGGAATAGCTCCGCTTATGTTCAAAAATCTAAGCCGTCAGCCTCTGCAGAGAAACGCTTTTCTACTACAGATGTTAGAGCACACATAAGGCTTCAAATAAATTTAACTGCAGGTGCTCGGCGGTGGACTGTTTAGTGATACTAAATAGTATATGGCTCGCAGAGCCCCAGCTGCTGGTTCCTTTTCCTAAAAGCGTGGCTGCAAATTGCTTTCCAGTGACGCTATTTTCGAAAGCAGTGCGTAAAGCACGCGTAATTTGAGAGTTCCTTTCGCAAAGAACGACTACGTTGCGGTGTGCGACAGCCGTGAATTACGGGCACACACACACACACGTTCGGGCAAGACCGGCGAGCTCTAAACAACGGCGGGTGCTCTGCGCGCGCGTTCGACGCTTCGGAGGAAGCGGTATGGTATAGGCGCACGCACGGCTCCACGGCACCGACCGCGCATATCCGGACAGAGACGTTGGTTCTGCGGCTATAAGCCCGCATACAACGAGGCGGGCTGTATCGGTGCGCTTCCCGACAACGTTCGAGCGAGAACAATGCGGGCTGCTGTTAACACGCCCTGTTTTCCTCGCGGGCGCTACCCGGCGTTCGTCGCCGATTCGATCGGCCTGCGGGCTGAAACCGGCGTTCGCGGCACCTTGGTGGGGAGGAAGTGGGAGGGGGGGGGGCGCAGATTTGCCTAATGCGGGAAAGAAAGTTTCCTCGACCTTCTCGCGAAGCAGCTCTCCGATGTCCTCGGCGAAGATGCGGGCGGAGCGTGGTTTAAGGCGCGAGTTCACCTTTAACATAGTCGCTGTGGAGAGGAGGGTGTTCTCACATGCATGCCCCGCTTGTCGCATCCGTGGTGGTCACAACCCGTGGCTTCGTGGGAACGCGCTCCGTTGTATATATATATACATATATATATATATATATATATATATATATATATATATATATATATATATATATATATATATATATATATATATATATAGTAGGCAAAGATGAATTCTTCAGGCTACCTTTCCGACGCAAATAACTTGAACGGTGCTACAAGGTAAACAGAACAAGTATTTCATTTCAACAGTTTCGGTCGGTGGATCGGTCTTCATCAGGGTTTACAAAGAAATGGCCGTTCGGCCCTGGTAGTGGAGACACCAGACCGGGTGCCCGGTCGTTCTCAGATACATCAAACCGAGAGGGACAGTTGTGACAGTGATTGATTTTCGGCGCTTTGGCAGATTTACAGCTGCCTTTGGCAGCTATGCAGGGCAAGAGGAAGGCGGAGTTCCATATATGTAGAGCAAGGAGGTCAGTGATATATATATACCGGAGCGTAGTCACATGTGGCGTTCGCACGCACACTGTCTTGTTTTCCAGCGCAACTTTACTGCGTGCATGCCGCCGGGAGTGCCGAATGTAAATGATGCGCTGCCGCTTCGGAGCGATGAGGCCGTCTATTTCTTCCCCTTCTCTCTCCCCGGCCATCCTCGTCGCCAGGCGCAAAGCGTTCATGACTTCCTTGTTTGTACGGGTTCCAGATTGGTGGAGCTAATAAATGAACCGCATTGAAAGTGCCTGGTCTCAAGCGCCTTCTAAATTTGTTCACGTAAGCAAATCTTAGGGGTCAAGATATAGCGAACCGGATGACGTGCGGCGCATTCTAATAGGGCAGGAGAATGAAATGGAACGTAATTGGCAGTTTAGAAGTAAGGCTTTAATAATACGTTTTACTGGCGCACTCCAATAGCAGGAGCCGACGGACATCAGAATCCTGGAAACCTGGGTTTGTGGGCAGTTGTTGGCGCTGTTGTTGTTTTTCGTAGTCGTTGGTGTTCGAACGGTGTCCGAGGAGACGGACAGCCCTCTTTCTTAGAGCACTGTAGAAGGATCAGCGGTATAATATACAGGGTGTTTCAGCGAAAACTTTCAAAAATCTTTAAAAGTTGCCTGTGGCAGATATAACAATTCTGGTTCATGAGCTGGTTTACTCGATGCGACGGACAATACTTGCACAAAAAACTGAGATGCAAAATCGACTAATTACACAATTCACTAACTGAGTTAATAACTAACTACATTATGGCGCATGTTGCAATTTACAAATTATAGACGTGGAGTTCGCAAGGCGGATCCACTTGGAACGAATTTTCAATATGACACCAGTTCCGAGATACAAATTCCTGAACTTTGCGGAGAAATGCATTGGCGTTCCAGTTAATCTGTCAACAAAACGGCGTTTCATGCACTGAAGCAAACGAGTAACACAAGTAAAGCATAGATATGCTTACGCATTTAAAACATACACATTCATGTACGTGTTATGGCAGAGAAGGGACCCAGAGAAGGACGAGGTTAATACCACGATGGCATAATCAAAGAAATACTTTTACAGCGATGCTGTATATATAGACGAATGGCTTGCGGTCCGACCCCAGAAACCCTGCGGTGGAGGGTGCGCTGTGCCATTGGCTACGCCGATAGTGACGTCGTTTCTCTCGCAGCAGAGCGCATGCGCAGCTGCTCTCTCCGACTTCGCTATGGCACGGCCACGCATCGTTCGTTCTGCGGAGGTGTTTTGAGTGTTTTGCAGGCGACAGCGCCGACAGCAGGAGCGGTAGAAACCTCGTCGGCACCGCACCATAGCCTCGGCAGAAGATCGGGCCGAGGATGCGGGGTTCAAAAATGTGACCCTGTCTTTAATTAAACGAAACATGCGGCCCCGGTGTGCCACTAGGTAACTAAAGTGCATAACCGAGTCATAAACACTGTGATTAAAGCGTTACGAAACATAAATGCGTAACATAATTCAGAAATACTTTGATGAACTCGCTGCATTAACACAACGAACCGCTCATTCCAGCCTTCACGATGGTGATTATGCGAAGCCCAGTGTGCGGCATTTGAAATAAACGCTGTGATAAGCCCAAGCCAAAGATATGCGTAACCCCATTAAGAAACACAACGACGTAACCAATAATTGGAAAAGAGTTTAATGAACCGTTGGAATTAACCCAGCGATAAACCCCGTCGTCATCTGTATGGGGTGCATAGGCAGTATTTTATTTTTCCCTATATCTTCTTCTCTTTCAATATATTTCGTTGCTATTCAAGCGGGGGGGGGGGGGCGTCCCTTTTCGGTGACAATTACTAGCCCGCTTTTCTTCTCATTGTGATGTTTGTACATGTGTTCACATGAATAATAATAATAATAATAATAATAATAATAATAATAATAATAATAATAATAATGCGCATAAGAGCGAGGTCCGAGAATCTCTGCCATCTTTGTAAATGGCCGACACATGGACCGCATGCTTGGGGTAACCTAGTAAGGCATTCTGTTCGAGCTAACACAGACCCAAGCG
The DNA here is from genome assembly GCF_038994185.2 of Dermacentor albipictus. Lineage (NCBI taxonomy): Eukaryota > Metazoa > Arthropoda > Arachnida > Ixodida > Ixodidae > Dermacentor > Dermacentor albipictus. The sequence goes on from NC_091824.1 coordinate 115,233,861, forward strand.
ACGGTGCTTCGTGTCAAAGCGAATGATTTTGTTTGGCCCTTTCGCACATTTTCGTGCTCGATGGTCGGTCGTCGGAGCTCGGAGCTGGGGTGCTATGCAGGATGCGTCGAGTTTGGCGAAACTCGGGATCTTCACGAGCTCTGGCGACACCCCAAGATGAAAGCACGAATGGTACCGAGACACAGTTTATCTTTCGACAAGCCCCCAATTTCATTGGTTTATCTAGATTCACTCTGGCTGGCTATCATTCCTTGGGCGTTGCCTTCTGGGCGGTCGACAAACTGGGGCTCACGTGATCATACCGTCGGTGCATGGTCGTGCCTTCTTTCACTTGTTTGTCGTTCCACCGAGTGCATTACATGCAGAAGCAAGTTGTAAAACAAGTGCATTTAGTACAATATTATTAGTTACTTTAACGTGGTTTAGAAGCATTTTGAAGCTTACGAGATGTGCACTGAATGCGTCTTAGACTAATTTGTAATTTAGTACGCTTCGCATTATACCACGAGGGAGGGCTGTAATGGCGTCATCACATCCATTCACCGGGCAAGCATGGCGGCTAAGCATCAGAGAGGCCCAGTGTAAACAAACCCGTACAACGAGCTTGCAGTGCGCGACGTAGTGATCAGGCTCGACGAAGGCCACTATTTCTTGGATAGTTCTGTTCCTCCGTGGGCAATCTTCCCGTGCGCCCGGTAAGACTGCCAATAGCTTCGGCGATTTTACAGATCGCCACGCGCACCTACTGTTCACGGCGAAGTGCTGAAGAAACAACTTGTCCGGTGCTGCTTCTGCGAGTGCGCTGAGTTCCTCCACTCTGCGCGACTGCGAGCGTCACGAACATTACATAGTGTGGGCAAAAGGTAGACATCCTATATAGCTACGATGCGACGAGGTGGTACCGACGATGGATCTCGCTACCAACACAGAGAAGGAGACTTCGACAAACTGCACATAAGTATATTTCTACTGTTTCATATTTAGCATAATAAGAGTGCACGGATTAAGTCACTTTCGTAGGAAAGAACTGAATGTCCAGCAGTTTAAAGAAGGCAGTGAGAACCAATGAGTGTTCGTGCTTTTACATGCAAGTGGGCCCGCGAAAATATGGAAAAGATGAAGGTAACCTTCACTAACTTGGTGAGATAACAGAAATTCATGAGTGACGTTAAGCCCGCAAAATTTATGGAAGAGTATCTTTATTCAGGTGAAATATCAATAGCAGGTACTGATATAAAGCAGGAAACTTATACAAAAATTTCATGGGTTGAACAGCCCATGGAAGGCATTACCGAATCGTGATCGCCACGTTACCAATATCCTTGAAAAAAGCCTAGAATCATTGCATTCTACCGGTTATGCAATATGGGACATAAACCTGGAGGTTAACAAAGAAACTTGAGATGTCAAGGACTGTGCAGAAAGCGAAGTAACAAAAATTGTTCGAGATAGCATTAAGGCAGGAAGACAGTTGCGTAGTAAACCATGGCAACTGATATGCTAGTTGAGATTAAGAAAAAAAAAGGAATTGGCAGGCAGGCCATGCACGTATTCGATCACTTGTTGCCAATTCATAACAGGTGAATACATAAGCATGACAGAATGGATGTCAAGGAGAGAGAACTACACTCGAGGATGGTAGAAAATTGCGTAATGGGACAAAAATATATTTGTAGGCATAGGATGCAATCAGCTCGTATATTTATTTATTTATTTATTTATTTATTTATTTACCCTCAGGGCCTTTCGGCATTAGAGAGGGGAGTGGGTTATACAACAAATAAGGAGGAGATAAATCATGAGCTTATACACAATATTTGCTAATTATACAATGTTAGCTGTAAGTATGAAAAATGCAGTAATAGAACTTGACATATAAAAGTAACATTAAACAAGAAAAAGGAAAACACCAGGAGCAGTTCGTACAAATGTTTGCTATTGTATATTGTTAGCTAGTGCTTTTCGAAAATGATCATTGTTATTAATGGAAACAATGTCAGAAGGAAGTTCATTCCAATCTTTCGACGTACGTGGCAAAAATGAGTGTAAAAAGTGTGTCGTGTTACATGTACCAATTCTAACTTTATGATGATGATCTGTACGGTGAGATAAGTAGTATGGTAGCGATATGAATTTTGGGTGAAGTGTAGGGTGGTGATACAGCTTATGAAAAAATGAAAGGCGGGAAATTTTTCGACGTGTTGCTAGCGGTTGAAGACCCAGATTCGATTTCATTGAAGAAACACTCGCAACACGGTAGTAATTCCATAGAATAAAAAGAGTGGCGTTGTTTTGGATGAGTTCAAGGGAATGTATTAGGTTTTCGTGGTAAGGGTCCCATATAGCTGCAGCGTACTCTAATTTTGGCCGTAACAGGGTTTTATAAAGTAGTAATTTTAAAGGAGTGGGAGCATGAGAAAAGTTACGGCGGAAGTATCCCATCAAGCGGTTAGCTTGATTAATTATGTATTCGACGTGATGATTCCATGTTAATTTAGATGTTATATGTAGGCCTAAATACTTATATGAGTTAGTAGATTCTAAAGCAACGTTATTCAAGTAGTACACAGGCAGATTATCGTTAGATCTGGATACTCTCAGAAATTTGCATTTGTTAATGTTGAGTTCCATTCGCCACAATCGGCACCATTTGCTGACGTTATTGAGATCGGCCTGAAGCAGGGAGATGTCGTGTTCGTTAGTTATTTCTCTAAGGATTACACAGTCATCTGCAAATAAATGTATGTCAGAGGTTATTGCTGAAGGTAAGTCATTAATGTAGATAAGGAATAATAAAGGTCCCAGGACGGAACCTTGGGGCACACCGGACTGAACGTCGCTATGAGGTGAGTCATGGCCATGAGCTGTTACGAACTGAGAACGGTTAGCGAGAAATGACTCAATCCATTTGAGAACGTTATGATCGAGGTTTAATTTGCTTAGTTTATAAAGTAAAAGTTTATGACACACTTTGTTTTGCAGCGAACAAAAATAGGTTTGTGGTGGTGACAGTAGAGACTCGTCAAGGTGCGGGGCCACCTCAGCTGCTGGCACTATAATGTACATGACAATTGGCTTTGAAAAAGAAAACCCCAGTTATGAAAAATAAAGCAATGTTGTCCCAACGCATTGTTTTATTATGCATACTACACTAGAGGCTTCCACATTTAAGGGCACTTAGAACTAATAGTGCAACGAGCATTTTTCTTTGTAAATAATGGTTTGTACGTGGCTGATTCATTCCAATACACTTTTTTGCAGCAAAACATTCTGCTGCTGGAGCCACTCAACCGCCTGGTGGCAGTAGGCGAGCGCCAGGCACGTACGTGCTCTTGAGAGTGTGGCAAAGGTCCAGAGGGCTGCTCCCCAACAGTAGTATCGGTGCCCTCACTGCTCTCCTGTCGAGCCCACAGAAGGCACCTTATAAAGGAGCTTTCAGTTTAATATTTTGTTTATTATTCAAGAACATGAATAAAATTATTGCAGTAAACATTGTGCTGTGCATATTAGGAGACTTATAACATGCACTTTGTGTCCCTTCAAAATAGGCAAAAACGTAAGACAACCTGTGCCACTCTTGGACCATGTAAATAAAAAATACACTAATGCAGCAAACACGTCATCATGCTGTTTGTTCTTTCTATGTGCAAGAATACAGTGCGTGTTCATTAACCACAAGATGAACGGTGTGTGTAATTCACAATGAAGAAAGGAAACAGCAGGAGCTTAATAATGCTATCACCTATAGACTGTGCATATGACTGCAACACTCCCCGATTCAAATGTGCCATTACATGCATGTTCGATACCACATATTCTTTAACATTGTCTTATAATTGCATGTACCATATTTCACACATCTTAAGCCCTTGCATAGCACACTTCTGATGTATCCATTTCATAGGCCAAATAATTGTACACTTTGTCCTTTTGTGTGGTATGAAAAGCAGCATCCTTTACAGTCGGATAAAACTTCAGAAGACAGGAGAGGCCCCACACAGATGACCAAAGCGCAGCAGCCGATTGCCTACACGTCTAAAGAAATAGTCCCTCTCCAACGAGCAATATTAGTCTGTCTGGCGGCACGATATCAGTCTCGAGTGCGTGCCCATTGGTGCAGGCTTGTGTTCACCTGCCTTAAAGTGCAGATTCCGCAGCCTCCTAAAGTTGTATCCGACTATAGAAACACGTAATGCCTTGCACCAGTTGCATAGACTTCTGCAATTTGATAGCACACAATGATCAGGAGCAGAAATCTATAAAGGCATCCAAGCAAAGCTGGCTGACCACACTTCCATTATGAGGGGCTGAAAAAGGTCTCGCCAAATATTCCCATGACGTCCTTGAAAAAGAGGTGGTGTTTGGCACTTCTTTAGAATCAAAAACAGATTACACTGAATGTTGTGTAGCACGTCAAAACAAACTGAGCTTGGCTATTTGCACAGCATGTAATGGGAGGTCGAGCTTCACTTAGGAAACAAACTGCTCTGTCCAGTACAATTTTGAGGCCGGTATGGCACCTATTATGGCACCGGTACGGCACCTATTATGTCAACAGTGTCTATATACAAATTACACTTTTCACAGGCCATTGATTTCACCATTATTTTTGTGTGATGGTTCTTTCAATCAGCGCTTGTATTACATGAGCAGGTGGATTTGAAAGCAAAGCTTTGTTTGCAAACCTTCCGACTTCCATATGTGTGTGGCAAGGCACTGGCATGTTGTCGAATAGCTCACACTTCCTCGGTCCTGCACCAAAGAAGCCCAGTGCTCTATTTTAAGTTGGATCGCACAACAATTCAACGGCACACAAAGAAGTGTAACACACACAGCAAAGCATTCTGCTGTGTGTATTTCTCTTTGTGTCCCGTCGAATTGTTGTGCAATTAAACTTCAAGCTTCTATACCAATACACCGTCTTCAACCTCACCAATGCTCTAGTTGTTAGGCCACAATGGTGCACATCTTTGAAATTTCCCAACACAAATTAGTTCTCCGAAAAATCACAAATGTTAAATTTTGCAGCACAGCTGTATGTATGAACGTGCCATATTCTTCACCACTAAACTCACAGGAATCAAAGAGGCAAGCGTTAACCAGCCTTGCTGCTGCCGTTACCATTATCATCATGACACCAATGGAAAGACAGTGCCACGTTTCAGTAAAGGGAGTGCTGGAGGGAAAGGTGTGACAGCGAGGGCTTACAATAAAAATAACAGTTACGAGACATGTTCAATGCCAATATATGCTGCATGTCGCTCAGCCTACTTTGGCAATGCGGCAAGTGTTTACTCGTTTGGGCATATCACGTTTTGTGTAATCGTTGCTCTAAAGCTGTACAAATGGTCTATTTGCCCTGCAAGTTTTATTTTTATCATGGTAGGTTAAAGACCCACTTTTCATTGGCATCTGCACCACATTTCTCCCGATATGTAATAATGCCTTGGTGGTTCATGACATCTTCACGTACAGAGAGTTCTGCAGAGTATCGGATTTGCATTGTTCTAATGCTTAAGAATTAGAGCCCCATTATGAGACGAAAATATACAATTTATCCATCCAGAATAACGCCGCCCCCCCCCCCCCAAAAAAAAAGAAGATGCACTGAACCTCTGACACATGCATCGACAGCGAACAGAGCAAACAATCTGAAGTATTTTCTTCATGCAAGCCAACACACTAAGATTCTCAATGCATTTTCATTTCGCCACAAATGCATAGGCACAACCGGCTTGGCGCAACATCCACATCTCGCGCTGCAACAAATTGTGCAATCCTCGCTGTTTCATATTGCGGCCGATAGATTATGCATGACCAAAATTCAGCATTGTGCATACTAAGTAACTTCACCAATGAAGAACCCCAAGTTCTTTATGAGATTAGGATTCATAGGTTACTTCACGCAATTTGTGATATCCATTTATCTATTTATACTTAATTAACCTCTTTCCCAAGAAAGTGATCCATTTGGAAGGCACCCTGACAAACAAGTAGAACAATCGGCAAAAAGTCATCAACCAGCGAAAAAGTCAGTATCATAAGCAGCTGCATGTGAGATGTCGCTAACACAAAATTTAAGTCGGCTACACAGAAGCGACAAGTTTGGCAATATAGCGTGTCTAAACATTGCTTCAATGTTAATCACAGTAACGCTGACCTTTCAGGTGCCTTACTTCCTACGTACGTTTCGTCGACACACCCGACTACGTTCGTAATGTTCCCACGAAGTGGGAAGCATTCTTTTATATATGCCCGCTCCGCCGCAGTATTCTGGAAAGCTAGCCACCGCTTACGCACTGCCGCATCGATAAGCGCGTCAGACACATCTCTGACACAGTGGCTAAGAGTAGTATGATGGCGTCCGATGTAACGCTCGGCGCCGACGCTTCCCTGAAAACTCCCAGTCCCGTAGAAACGGAGGGCACAGATGACTTGCTCTACGACGGTGAGCGAATGAAGCCCGCCACGCTGTCTCCGCAGACGAGTCTTCGCCTAGCTCGTCACACAGCCAGCACACTGATGTCTTCGACAGGCGAAAATGACGCTGAAACTCCCCGTCGGTCATGCAGGTGAACGGGTCCGGACGGTCATACTGCCGCTTGCTGCCGCTGGATGCAATGAAACAGGCTGCTGCTGCCGCCGCCATGTTCCCGAGTTGAACTCGGAGGGGGTTTCGCGATGTACGAGTTTAGCACGAGTTCGCCTGTCAATCAAAACCAGAGGTCACGCCCCGCGCGAGGCATGTAACTATTGCGCGCGCACCCACTACAGTTGGGCCACGCCCAACTTATCTTCCGGCAACAGCGACGCGGTGTCGAGCTGAGAGGCATCAACAATCTTGACCGCCGACATAAAACACGCACAACGCACTGTCATCGGTGATGTACTGAGCACCACTATCGAAAACAAAGCGTTGACTGTAGCTGGCATACATCTTCTCGGGCTGAGATGGCCGCACAACACGGTTTCATTGCCTGCATTGCGGCGCGTAGCGCACAGTAAATAATTATCGGCACGTCACTGTAGGTGCTTGCAAGGCGTCGAGGCGTCGAGGAGGACGACGATGCTGAGTAGTGCTTATTGCAGCAGTCGTTTCAGATGGCTGCTCTGTCATCGGTGATGAAACGGAGCCACAACGTCGTAAACACGATCAGCGTCCGAGAATCGCTCGCTCTTCTAGGCCCAGTGCAATGGCATTTCTTCATCACAAGCACTGCGCACTCAACAGTTCCAACACCACTCTCCGTTCGAAATCTGATTTCATAACTGCACACAAGAGCCCTCACCTGCCAAAATGCGAGTGCTGCGGTGTCGTTACGATATACATCTGCGATCGCTGCTGGCTCCAGCAGAGGTAATCCACAAGCACCTTCGACTGCACAACACACTCATATACTGCGTACATGCGCTCAGAGGCGCCTTCACTGGGCAAGCGATGACAAGCGATGAATTCTGTCGCTGGGGAAGCACGCACGTTTCGCAATGTATCGCAGAGGCTTCGCGCACAAAGATAAACTGGTACATTTTCACTGAACTGCGTCACTACGCACTCTAAGATAACATACCGCCATTTTACAGCGACAGCTGTTGTGTCGTTTTTAGTTGGTAAAGCGGGGGCCTTAATAGCCTAGTGAAGCGCCTGCGATGAACCGCCGTACCGCGGCGCTGCGTTTCTATTCCCCTAATAGAGAAAGAGTGGCCATGACCCTCCATGGATCATGACCGACTTTATTGAGAATAGCACTGCAGCGCCCCTAGGCGACTTATCACCGTATGAACGCGCTCGTGCGTGCGACACGCTTCAATGTACCGCTTCTAAGCTTTCTCCTCCCTGTCGCCACTCACGGCAAGAAGTGCAAAATTTAATAATTTGCTCGATCTCCGTTTGTCATCACAAATTTCTAGCATTGAAAACGAAAAACAGATACCTAAAGAAATAAAAATGTGCGTTATTTTATTTGTCATATTTTAACGTATTCGTTTGAGTGAAAGTGTAGGTGCAAGAATGCGCCGCATGCACCCCGTTCGCATTCGATGGAGGATAGATAGATAGCGCCCGAAAGATGAGGCACGCCCTTGACGCGCCCGGGAAAGGCGTGGCAAACGGCTCACGGCAAGTGTGCTGACAGACAGCGGGGCAGTCACGGTATCGCTAAGTTGCGATAATCCGTTGATAACAATACGCGGCGCTGGCGCGTTTCGTTGTGCAGCCTTCTGCGCTTGAAACGTGGAAGCAGCGTGCCACGCAGGGTGCGCTCATGTTGTCATACGCGGCTTTTTGTCTACATATTTTTTTGCCTGCACCTTCGGCCCGTTCCGCGCTATCTCCGTTCACTGACTGCCGTCGAGCAAACTCGGGCAAAACTCGGGTGAACGAGAAACTCGGCGCATCCTGCATAGCACCCCTGGTTAGACTCTCACCGCTGATACAAAGACGCCGATGCGAAGAGCGTGCGTTCTCGCGTTACCGTGTTCCGGGGCGCGTTCTTTACGGAACGCCAACTGTTACAACTCTCCCGCACTATACCACTACAATTGTGCTGGTTAAGTGCTGCGTTTTTATACGTAATCACGTAGTGAAACAACAAAGGCTACCTAGATATCCTCACAACAGTTGAATTACGCCTTCATGCGCATCGTTAACTCAATAAAGCAAATAGCTCTTTTTATAAGAGCATTCGGCTGTTCGCATACATTGACAATCATCACTTCTGGCTTCTGCCGATTTATTTAGGTTTCTTTTTTGAGTTTTCGATTCATATTACCAGACAGTATCGAACATGCTGCGCTCTATTTGTTTAGCCGCGGCGTGTATATTGATGTCCTCTGAAGTAATGAACGACGCGTGAATAATGCATGTGCCCTTGGATTTCTCGCGACACGTGGACATATTGATCAGACGCAGCATTAAGTCTGGCAGGTGCAGAAATGCGATCATTCTTTCGCCGCCATTAGCGTCACCTGTATACCCCCGCCTAGGGCATCTCAAGCCGCTGATATACGGGAAATTATATTAGGCCGACGATGCAGCAATGAGGAGTAATGCGTGACGGGTGGCGAAGCTTGGTTGCTTTCTGTGTTCGTTTTCGTGGATCTCTTCTCGGTGTGGCTTAACGCCCCGTGGGTGTGAAAGGGAAACGAGCGCCCGCAGTTCGGCCTGCGGTGACATTGCAGTTATTAGGGCTCACGACAAAAGCCTGACAGTGACGCATGCCGACTTCGCAAAGAGGGCGTTGATTTGGCCAAAGTACGAACAACCAGTGCTATGAACCACACCGGGCCATCGCTGAAAGCACTGCTTTCAACAATGCATGCTGTCGTAAGGCTTATGCTGGGCTGAGTCGCAAGTTTCTGAACTTATGTAGTCATCGGTAATCAAATGTTTGCATGGTACCCTGCACTACTCTAATAAAATGAGTTATCCCAATTTATTTAAAACATTGTTTTCTTTCCTGGTGTACATAAAATTTGCGTGCATATAAAATTTAGAACGAAGTGGCCTGTATAACGAGGGACTCCGCAGGTCCCGAGAACTTTGTTATAATATCGCTTGACTGTACTGCTCCAGAGCACGTAGCGCCATTCTTGGTCCCTCCCTCAGTCTGAGAACCATGAAGCGTAAGATTAGGAAAGGGTGCTGCATTATCGAGGAACAAGATGACGTAACCAATCGAATTGAATGAGTGCGGATGCATTAGACTGGACTGAAAGCGGGACTGTTCTCCCAACCTGGCTGGTGCGGCTTCTGTCCGCTCGCAAGGTGTGGCGATCTTTTCTGTGGTCGAGCCATCAGTATTGGTGCGGTAAAACTTTCACGCGTGGTGCAGGAAACCAACCCGTCGGTGTGTTCCTTGTGACGAGGAGGGCTGTGCGTGTGCCAAACGTGGAACATCTTCCAGATGTTCCAGATCAAGGTATACATCGGGTGACGGATTGGTTGCTTTAGGTGTTACCGTGATGCAGTGAAAGGTGCAGTTCGCAGTGAGCGTCATCCGCAGATTACATGTATTCGCTTTAAGCAGGAATCCTCGGAAAATAGGCAGTCAAACTTATTTTACTCAATTCTGTCCTACTTAAATATGTGCACTGTCCAACGACGAAACTACATCTAAAAAAAGTTGACAGTCACCTAAGTACCCTTACGTTGTTTGAATGCGAGTTAAAGCATTATGACTTCTCTGAGTTACCACCTCACATTAAAACTCTACCTTAGTCCACTTCGCTGTGATTTGTACCAACCTTAATTAATCCACCGTAATCCACTTTAATAAAGCTTAATCCACTTTAATCCACCTTAATCCAATTTTGGGAGTGGGACAGGTCGGTTTTTTGGGATTGGGCCACGGCGCCCATCCGACGCCGTGACTGTTCACCCTGAGATTTCGTAGTGCGAGCTACAGCAGCTCCAGTGCCGGGAAGGTGATGTCCTCGCTTGATCACGTAGATTTTGGTACCATCGGATGATGACAACGGATGGCTATATTTAAGGAGTTGCCCTTAAAATAGACTGGATCGGACAAATATTTTATAGGTACAACGTATGCACTGTTAGTGCCGTATCCCACGAGTACGCAAACTAGCGATTTGCCAAGTGAAAAATATGCGGACTTCATTTCTGTAACTATATATTACATACGCATTAAGGGCAAAATATAGTAGACATGATACTTAGCAGGAAAAAAAATAAGAACTTGGATGTGTGACTCGATTGCTGAATTTCAATTAGTGACGATGAGGGATGTGTAGATATGAAAGGTGGCTGTTTTTTTTTGTATTATTCACTGCAGTCTGTGGTCTGCGCGCTTATTATGGACAGCAGTATGTGAGCCCGATACACGTACTACGATGTACCTGTGCGGAAACAACTTACCGTCGCTATGAACTGATTGCACTTGTTTCTATAGATGCTCAATCACTTTCTAGCCATCTTTACCCGCTAACCTCATTCCACAGAGCTGCATGTGTGGGCCCGGATATACTCGTGTTCGTACGCGTCTTACCACCGCATGCACATAGCTCCTCCAGAGGCCTCTTCTCAAGCAGGCGTTTTATCAACGTCCAAAACACCCTTCTGCGCGCTAAGCATAGAACTCATCCGCAATATCCATGGTTCATTCGTATGCGTCTGATAGCTATTGGCAATGAGAAACTCGAGCAAAGAACGAAAGCCGTGGGCAGCCTCCGAGTACTATTGCCTTTTGCGCAATGGTAACTCGAGAGTATACGTTATTTTTTTTTTCCGTGCAACATTATGTATTGCTAGCCGTTTTTCTGATTACTGTGCCGGGGGGACCTCGTCGCCTATTGCGCCAACTTGGCGGTCGTTGGCACCTCTTGGCCTAATGAATCACAACTATCTGTCATGGATCCGGGCACCCATTTGTTGCAGCAGTATTGGTGCACACCAATGGGCAGGTTCAGAATATGGAACAGGAAAATGTGTGCAGATTACTTGCAGGAACAGCTGCCCGTTTGTGTGAGCGCAAGAGGTGCCATATTGCGTTTCCATGGAGATGTAAAAGAGAATAAAGGAATGGGTGTGGAGCGTGTGTAACATGCGTCAAGTTTCTGAGTTTGCAAGTATTTAAATTGCCTAGAAGTTAAGTAACACGATAGATCACAAATATCTACATCATGAAAAAAGTTGAGCAATAGCGCTTGTTCCCACACAATTATTCGCGAAAACAGACTGACTTCTCAAGCAACATAGTGAATAATAGCGTTTGTTACAATCAAAATAATTGGTGAAAGCCGACTTATTGCTTTTTTTTTATTTCGCCAGCTTACCGCCGTTTCATCCTCACTAACCACAACAAGGCCGTGTAGCCTACTACAGGCCGAACACCACTCATCTGTCTTCCTTTTTTTGTTCGTACCTCAAGAGACTGGAATGACCTTCCACTTCAACTGTTCTTCATGAGAACTCTCTTTACTTTAAACCCATAATCAAAGAACTAACTTATGTTAAATAAAATTTACGCGCCCACACTCCTCACGTAAAACCTCTTCGGGGGCCTTTGAGATATCAGAAGTAATAATGCAAAAGGTTGAGCAATAACGCTTGTTCTCAGTGAAATAGCTTATGAAAAGATTGTTTTTCTAAACAACCAAGAACAAATCGAATACATGAGCACCTGACGTGCACTCGCAAAGTATAGCATGCATACTGAGTGTGTCAAGGAACAAAGGCCCACTAAGCCTGAAAGGAAACACATTCTTAGCAAAGGCGGCTGGCAACTAACAAGCACTCTGGATGAACAAAAAGTTTCGTGAATTGCGCATCTATGTGCAAAGGCTCATACCTGTGCTTTTGCTGTCGTATAAGAAGCAGTGGACTCTCTTTCTTCGTTGAGAGTTTGCAGCGTGCTCTTTTACAGTTACAGCCCATACGAAATGTTTTGAAGCCACATCATGTTTGACCTCTATAAGCTGGCCCTGTTCCAGTGCTCGAGTGACGTCTGGCGGCACAGGGCAGATGTGCTCATTTAGCTCTCGCATTTAGTCCTTGCTCATGTTACCAGACGTTAATGACGTCTAGCGACGTCATTAACGTCTAGCGAGGTGAGTCGCTAGACGTGTTGTAACGGTCTTCGGCCCATACCACATTTGACGGGTGGCGCTTAGGCGGAGCTATTGCCGCCAACCTTTGCAACGCTTGGGCCCGTATTCACAAAAAGTTTTGACGCTAAAAGCGTTCGTGCGAGCCAATAGTGATGTAGGACATATTAATAGCGAAGGCAATCAGCCAATAAAAAACAGCACTTACGAACGAAAAGCTTTGTGCAATCGGCCTATAGGTCCGCCTGCAGCAGGCAGCACTCCTCGTCCTTCTACACCTCTGATTTTGAAATCTTTCGAGATTTGCACAAACAACAACTCTGCGGAGTTCCTAGCAGGTGGTCCAATGGCAGGTGCATAGTAATGCGACTAGGGGTTCTGGAACTTTCGACAAGGGCGGTATGGTTCCGACCATGCACCACTATAGATTCGTGCTCTTTTTGGCACCTAACAACGACGCAGTGATATATCGTATCCATACTCAGCATTACCTCGTGTCACATGAAACTACGTTTACTGAAACATGCAGTAAGTTTAACAATGCCCCTGCGATGCATGGCGAGGCTAAACAGCTGATGGTGTGAGCGATTCTCAGCAACGGCGCAGCACGATGACTCGGCATCATAGAAAAAATTTGTCGGAAAGTGTAAATCAACTCGGGTGTTCATTTTTACTTCATTGACTGACTGACTGACTGACGGATCAAGTTATCGATTTGGTTCAACGTTCCAAATCGACAGGGTGACTGTAAAAAGCGCCTGATAAAATTTGACCACCTCTAAGAATTCCAGGTCGCACAAAAAGCTGTGTATATGCTTTATTTTTCTTTGCTTTTTCATTCCGCCCCGTCGCAGTATAGTCACCGTGGCACAGAAACGAACGCACGACCTGTTGCCGAGTAGCAGAACACCATAACCGCTAAGCCAGCAATGCTGGTCGTTCATTTTTATTGCATTTCCCCTAACTAAAGGAGCGATAGCAGAATTTTTCAATGAAAGTCGATACATCAGACTGCTGTCCCCGATGAGCACCACAAATCTAGGTGGCGCGTGTGGCAGCTGAATCTCGCTTTGAAGCATGTGCTGAAGTCACAAAGAGAGAGAGAGAAGAATATAAGAAGGCAGGGATGTTAACCAGTCAATTGTCTGGTTGGCTACCCTACGCTGGGGGAAAGGAGAAGAGGAAGAGAAAGAAGATGTAGAGACGGTGTACGGACAGTACTTGAGTTAAAGCCGCTCGCGCAAACCAGACGTTCTGAGAAAGCACAAAAGTGCCTTCACTGCCTTCTGTGCCGATGATCGATGGGGACGATGCTCTAGTACTGTCTGTTCACTCAGAGGACGATTATCTAATTTCGTCAATGTGTTGGACAAAGATAGTCCTCATGCTTGAAATTGAGGACAATGGCACAATAAGTGATTGCTGGTACTGTCACGCAGAGGCTTGCAAACTTAATGTTTCTTTTTTTCCTCGGGTAAAGTCCTACGACTTCTGATTGCTATAGGGTGGTGCCTCCGATGAGTGGGTGACGCGTGATCTTCTCGTACAGCGCACATCATTGTGTCGTACTTGTGCGAGCTGTAAGTAGAACAATTGGAGATAATTTGCCGCTGCATGGAAGGTTTGCTTACGTTGTTTTTGGTTATCGCAAGCCCCCGTGCTGATGCTCATTGGTGAGCGGATGAGCTATTGGTTAAGGTACTCAGAAATGTTGGTAAGCCACTTGTTAGTATTAAAGAGGCAATTCGTTGCAATGGTTGGCGAGAGTAAGCTACAACGTGTCATCTCAATACCTAAAGAACTAAATTTGAACTAACAAGGAAGGACCGCTCCATGAAGGTCTTGAAAAACACAAATACAAAGCGTGGTTGTGTGGTTCTTTCTTCGTTGTGTGCGTCTATCTGAGCTTCCTCTGTCCTGCACGTTCGCTTCAGAGATATTTGAGCTCTTCGCAAAGCGAGGCAGGAAGTACAGAGAAGAAAAATAAAGGAAAGAGGACTTGCTTCAGTGAACTTTAGCAACACACTAGGCAGGCCATGCGGCGTGATATGAGCGTGTTTGTATAATGGCGTCCGAGGGTTAGGGAGCTCGACTACTTAGCCAGGCCTCTGGCAACAAGGCGATCTGTGCCACTGCTACTGTCGCAAGCAGAATAAATACTCATGCTCCTGCGGAGAGATACTACGACCTGCGTTTTTAAGGCCTGGGCTGTTGTTCGAACACGGGACAATGTTAGATAGCATCTCCGAGAGCTAGCTGCCACGAGCGATGAATGGGTGACACCGGCGCACTCTTGCTTTTATGAGCAACTTGTTGCTATGTGGTGTGAAGCCTGCAAAGGACGGTGCTAAGGTCGACTACTATTCACGCGGCGCTCCACTCCTGCGGCTGTGACGTAACGCAAGCTGGCCCGCCGCGCACGTGTTGTCGCATATTTAAACTGAATTGTTGCTTTGTGACGTGGTGCGCGCGAGCCATTTGTCTCGAAGAGCTGCAGCCGGTGTTGGCGCGAGATAATTATTCATGAGGTAGTGGTCTAAAAGGTAGACTTATTCTGCTGTCGTGCTTGGCAACCCTGGCTCGATGCCACCAGCCTACACGTAATTTCTCCATCAGTAAAGACGCCCGAAACGAAGCGCCACCGGAACCTGCCGCAAGGTGCCTGGCATGAGCGAGAGAATGCTTCGAATCAAACGGACGGAGAAGAAACAAAAGACAGGTAGGTTATCAGACAGACGCCCGTGCGGTTTGCTACCCTGCGTGGAGGGAAGAAGATGAACGCTTTGAGGCGGCCGCGCGCTGCACCCTTTCCGAGAGCAGTTGCTGCAGCCTGTATCCGTCTTTTTTATTTATGTTTTACAGTACAAATAAATAACAAATGTTATTGATTAATACTGGGAGAATTCGCAGAACCTGAGAAAACACTACGCCTTCTCAATACATTTCGAAGCATTCTCATGAAGCTAATTTGATGATTCAGAGTTGTACGACCTATTGACATAAAGCAAAAAACTGACCCTGTCAGAGGCTACGCGTGTTTTGTACTTTACCCTGCAGTAGTGCGCGGCCTTGAGCTTTCTGCGTTTTTCTGTGCTATTGACATTCTCAAGGTCTGCACGCTTAAGACGCTTCGGCCTATCGAACACTGAAGCACTCCGATAAAATGTCGGTGACTGATTGAGTGGTGGGGGTGCAACGGACTCGCGAAAATATCGCAACACGCCTTCCCAGCAACAAAACTCTACTGCCGGTTTTAACGCTTTCATAGCGTCAGACCCAATCTAAACTGCACATCCGCAATGCGTATACGAGCACGCCAACAAAGGTGCACGACCGACGTTTCGTGGAACGAAAGCGTACAGCTTGAAAAATGCCCGAGTTGTTTTGCCCCGAGGCTCAATACGCGCGACCGAGATCGCACCGCGGGATTACGTGGTGCGATATGACGGCGCCCCGATGCAGTATAGCGTGAGCCGATGCACTTTCGCAAAGCGAAAGGAAAACCGCGTGGGCGAGGTTGCGGCGGCGGCGGCATCGTCTCGGGCGTGTGTATACACGGCTTGCAGAAGAACAGCGCGATGAATATAGAGATCCCCCATACCCCCGGACCGAACCGCTCAGACGGCCCCCTTTGCACGGCACGGCACGCAACAGCGCTTGACCTTGGAGCGTCGGTGGCGCCCGCCGCGCAATATGCTATGCTGCGCACGTGGAACACATTACACGGGAAGCTGCTCGCCGTTATTACCTGTTAGACATGCGGCGGCTGCGGGCGTGTTATGGCAGAACGATCGCCGCGTCTTATTTCTCTGCGCTACCTTCGTGCGGACGTCGACATTACTCCTCAAGTGTCGCTCCCTCTTCCCCCCTCCCATATCTCTACGCACTCTACCCGTCTACCCTCATGGCCGAAGAAAAAAATGCCCCAGCAATATCGTGCGGACCGGTCGGCGCTTCTGGCAGAGGGCGCTGCTCATGATAATGCTGCCGCGATACGTTGCTGAAAGAACTGAAGACATACACGCTTTTGACTATGCCTTAAGATTCTTTAAATTTGCTGCTTGTGATCGTGATCACAAATATGAACATGCGCTCAACAAATGAGAAAGTCCTGTATTCTTATTTAGTTGCCTTCCGCTATAGCGCGCTGTAGATTATTCATTTACGTTCGTCTTCTGTGTCTAGTGCTATCGTACTCGATATCAGTTGCAACACAATATACAGACTTGCCATTTCTCGCTCAGTTAAAAAAAATAGAACGGCTGGTAAGTGTACACATCTGCGATTATTTATGTAAATGGGTGCGCTAGAAGTAATTGGTACGGTTCATTCATAATTGGTTCACCAATTTCTCATACGCGTGCGCTGCCATGAAATCGCTGTAAATCAACCAGAATAATATCTGAGTAAAAAGGGAAAGAACGGGTAGTGCAACCATAAAGAAACATGGAGCACTTTGGGGCTACATTCAATGTGAGGTGCAGCGAAGAACTTGAAACAGCAATAATGATGCCCGCGCTAGCAATCACGAACGCGATCTTGTGCCTAAAACCATAGGTTTATTACGTGCTGCTGAGTAATCAGAACATATATCCTATGGCTCCTTAGCGCAAAATCAAAATAAAATAAACGGGGAGAGGGCAAGGTCCTCGTCCCCTCCCCATTTTTAATTTCCATTTTGCGCTAAGCACCCATATGCTTTACGGTTTGAAATTGTTCAGAGATCCTGTTGGGGTTGGATGTCAGCGAAAGGTCGCTGGGTTGATTGGCATAGGGAGCCCACTGTAAAACCACAAATTAGGAAATGCAAAGTGATATGGATTAGACCTTTGTGGAGGCAGCGAAATTCAAGAAATAACGTGAATACATGGGTGAAAAGAAATAGGCGCCTCGGCAACCTGGATGCATAATGGATAACCGTGTATTGTTCGCTCTGTTAGCATTATTAATGTCAACCAGAAATGCGTCTGATTGTCACCCTACTCGGGGGGACGGGAAAGAGGGAATAGAAAGATGTGATCGGAGAGAGATAGGGGAGGAAGAGAAAAGCCGCAGTGAGCTCGCGCACGCATGCGGGGGGCCTCAGCAAGTCAAAGGCGTTCAGATAGGCCACTCGCCCTCAAGAAAGACACAAGTGCTTTTACTGCTTTGTGGACTGACGAGCGATGCGGATGGTCTTCAAGTAGCACCTGAACGGACAAAGGCCGATCGTCCAGTCGTGGCAATGCGACAGATAATGTTTGTCTTTCTGACTGAAATCGATGACATTGGCACAATAAATGTTCGATGTTCTTTTCGCCACCGCAGACGTCGCACGCAGTACTGTCGGTCATTCCAATCAAAGTGGTGTACGCCTTCGTGAAAGCCACTCCCAACCACAGCCGGTATAGAGGCGTTGCCTCATGTCGGTGAAGCCCGGGTGCAGGTCGGAGTTGGAGCATAGAGTTCAGTTCGTGCAACCTGGTGCGCCTTATATTTGGAGTGTTCCACTCTGTTAAAGCGAGCTTGCGCGCCAGGTGAAGAAGCTGCCCTGCAGCGTCTGTCCTGGAAAGAGGAATGGGAACGCTGTGTTGTTCTTGATGCGACTCTCGAGCAGCTTTGTCTGCTTGATCATTTCCACTGGTCCCGCAATGGCCAGGTAGCCACTGGGAAATAATTTCGTGGCTTTCCTTTGACGTCGTGATGAATTTCGACGATTTCGTATGTTAGCTGTTCTTGAGCTCCACGACTTAGAACTGGCTGTATGCTGTGTAAAGCCGGTCTCGAGCCGGAAAACACGGCCTATGTACCAGGACTCTCTGTGTCAGTAAACTGAAGAGCACTGCGCAGAGCTGTGAGTTCTGCCGCCGTGGACGTCATGACATGTGACATCTTGAATCGCAGTGTTATTCTTCTCGGCGGTATAGACACAGCAGCGCCAGAACTGGTCGATGTAGTTGATCAGTCACAAATGTGTATATATATATATATATATATATATATATATATATACATGGTCACTGTACCTCTCCTACAACATGAGTAAGCTCAATTGCTTTAGTGCAGACGGTGGTAGGTCTGACTTTTTCCGAAGTCCAGGAATTCTGAGGGGCCCTTCAGGTTGGCACAAACGCCACGGAGGCGACACCGACTATGCCCAACGTATGTACCCCGATGTAAGCGAGGTACGATATGCACTGACGGTTGTGGTAAATTAGGCGCGGGGTATTTCCAAGATCAGTGCGGCCAGGTGGTGGGAAGGGGTCCGGCAATGTGCCTATGTGCACACATTGTCTCGGCGGCAATGCGCGTCGTGATTGAATAATCTTGAGCAAGGGCAATAGTTTCAGCCATTGACGCACTGCGAGGTAATCCAAGGCATATCCTCAGAGCTTGTGCTTGAACGCCTTGAATTGTACGTAAATTGGTTTTACAGCTGTTCGATGTAACAAGTGGGTTGTACCGGAGAAACCCAACAAACAACACCCTGTACAGCTGTGACATGGATTGTGTGGACACCCCCCAGTTCTTTACTGCAGGGAACCTGAACAGACGACAAATAGCAATAAGTCGCTTTTTCACATGGTTCACGTGAGGAGTGCAGTGCAGGACAGTTCTCTATAAATAGCAACCCCAGAGAACCCGTGACGATAGCCGTGTATGGACTTCGGAGGTTACACGGCTTCAGCTTCGCGCTTGGTTTTAAGAAGGCAGCATCATCGACCTCATGTTACCTTCCTAAAGAAGGGGGGGACACTGAAGGTGAGATGGGAAAAGTGCGCAGTGGTGGCATTTACCCGGAAGCCAATATCTCCATGCGGTATATCAATCGACAAACATAGTAAGGCAGGAGGCCAAGAAAGTTGGCGACAAGGGTTATTGCGTCAGAGTTATTGTATGCGGAAATATACAAACCGGAGCCATCGAAAAGAAAGTGAGAGAAACATAGACGGTAAATTGGATGCAAATGTTGGAAACAAAAGTCCACAGTGATTTACATATACGACAAGAAATAAATCAGGAGAGAAAACGTGTACGATAACACAAATCACAGTGTCTTGCTACTTGAGGCATGCACAAGTTCATTAGCTCAAACAGACTAGTTGACTAGTTGTACCCCTTCCTCCTCCTCCCCTGTATCGAAGGGGGGATCTCAATAGAAATCTTCGTCATCAGTGAAGCCCCTTGGGCCCCGCGCTTCTGTTTTGCCACTCATATTGAACGCGATAGTACATCACAATATGAACGTCACGCACCGCATATTGCCTATTCACAACTGACGCTGTGCACTGAAAAGCTGGAGATAAACGGATTCAAATAACGCGTAGCGTGTCAAACTGCTGGTGGTAAAAAAAAATAAGGCGCCATGGATGACATCAGTGAAAATTCCGTTTGTAGTTGACCCGAAGACATGAGTGTCGAGTATAAGTGTTTTTACTGGGAAATTTGGTGCCTTGAGTTCGTTGTGTTTCAAGTGGGCCAGAGACAAACGATGTACAAGCGTTATTCCCATGCGTTCCGAGCGATGTACAAGAAATACTCCAAGCTTTCTACTCGACTTCATATGCTCAACCTAGCAGCTACTCCTCGCATAGTTTCGTGGGGAGTTTCAAGTCGTTTACCAAAACTAATAGATAGAAGGAAAAAAACAGGCAGGCTTAGCTTGGTTAAGCCAAGAATGCGTTGCATATTGCGCGAGTTGGGGCCCAGCTTTTCCTCCGGCTGTCGTGACGTCATGACACGTCACGTGGTTGCGCTAAAGGTCAATGGTGGCTGCCCGGCCGCGCCCAAAGGCTGAACTGAGTGATTGCAATATGCAACGCATAAAAATAGAAACAACTTAATAACAAACATAGCAAACTTAAAAGAGAATAGACCCACATATTTGTTTGTTTGTTTGTTTGTTTGTTTATTGGTTTCTTTCCAATACAAGGAAAAAGCGAAGGGAGAGCTAAAGGCTACTAGCCTGACGAGGCCCTCCCTCCGCATACAGTTTCGACAACATTACAAAAGAGATTTGAGAAGAACAGCACACACATTTGTAGTTACACTCTACACAGTTCTATGTCATAGAGGATCTAGTTCATATCACTGCACACAAATATATAAAACAGATTTCTTGTCATAGATGTGACAGAACGGGAAAAAAAAACATATGAACGCAAATGCAAAATGTCAATCATCGTAGCGAAAAAAAGGCGACATCCAACACACAGTAAAAGAGCACTGTTTTACAGACAAACGCTACATATGGTTTTAAATGAGATGTCACTGGTAGCGAATTTCTTTCTCGATAACCATAGTTTTGAATGTTTTTTTCTTAATCGATTTGTTGAGGTCGACATCATCTGGAAGTTTATTTAGAAGCACCGGAATTTGGTAATTTAAATGTTGTTTTCCATAATTCGTGCGTGTTCGAGGCTTTCTGCGCTCTTGCCTTCGAAGGGCGAGCGTGTGTGTTTCAGCGGGATTGCTAAATGCGTGTAGTTTATGTTTTTGTACATACTGCAATAACTTGAAGCAATAAATTTCATCAGCTCTTAGCAGAGAATACTTTACAAACAGTGGACCTGTTGGCAAGTCTTGTGGGTGTCCTGCATATCTTTCGAGTAGGCGAAGTACACGCTTCTGAAACTTTAGTATTCGGAGGTAGTTTCTACTAGAGGTTGTACCCCAAACCAAAATACAGTAGGAAAGTCTGGAATAGAAGAGAGTATAATAAAGAGAAACTTTAAGCCACAAAGGTATAAGTGAGCTTATTCTATACAAGCAGCCAAGCGATCTACTGAGCTCCAAAGCAAGATTATCAATGTGGGTGTTCCAAGACAAATTTTCTTGGAACCATACTCCCAGAAATTTTTGCTTCACCTCTTGTTTTAACGGAGTGCCCCGAAAGGTAATATGAATATCAGTCTTCATTGGCTTGTTAATCGGAGCGAATATAATATATTTGGTTTTATTAGTATTCAACTGTAACCTGTTGGCATGTAACCAGTCAGAAAGTGACTCCATATACTTATTAACAATCTCCTGAAGCTCTGTAAGGGTACGTGCAGTGAAGAAAATATTCGTGTCATCTGCGTACATTATTAGTTTAGGGGAATTATAGATGCTACAGAGATCATTAATATAGACTAAGAATAATAGCGGTCCAAGAATAGAGCCTTGAGGAACACCTTGTTTAATTACTATTTTTGTAGTCGTTCCTTGGTGGACACTTACATATTGAAGCCTATTGCTTAAGTAACTCTCTATCAGTTTAAGGACGACGCCGCGAACACCGTATCTTTTTAGTTTAATTAATAGCACATCATGACACACTGAGTCAAAAGCTTTTCGTAGATCTACAAACAGTCCTAGCGTGTAAAGCCTGTGCTCAAAGTTATGTATAATATCATGCTTGATACTGAGAAGTGCGTCCTCGGTAGATTTTCCTTTTTGAAATCCGAACTGCATGTCACTTATTACCCCATATTTCGCAAAGAATTTTTCTAGTCTTATATTTATGGCCCCTTCAAATACTTTCGATAGAACAGGCAGGACCGAGATTGGCCTATAGTTGCTTATGTCTCCTTCAGCACCACCCTTGTGAATAGGACAGATGCGGGCTATCTTGAGCGAGTCAGGGAAGATTCCAGTCTCAAACATTTTATTTATTATGTCTGCTAGGATGGGGGATAGGATTTCAGACACATGTTTAATTGGCATTGCTTTAATTTCATCAGAACCAACATCATTTCTAATCCCATTGATAAGTTTGTTGATTTCGTGAGGAGTTACTGGTGCGAGAACCATAGAGTTCACTATCGTAACGCTGTTATCAACCAAGTTATGCTCTTCATCATTTTCCTGCTCGTACACTGCGCTCGTGGCAAAGTAGGCGTTAAGGGCGGTGGCCGCTTCAAGACCGGTTAGTGTGCCTGTAGGTGTGACTATTTTTAGTACGGTACATTGTTCTTTCTTCCCAGTTAGATTTTTTACTTCATTCCATATTTTTGTTCTTTCTTCCCAGTTAGATTTTTTACTTCATTCCATATTTTCCTAGGATCCTTACCTATTTTGGCAAAAACCTGTTCATAATATTCTACCTTAGCTTTTTTAATTTCACTGCTCAGTTTATTTCTATACTGTTTGAAAGTGATTAGGGCATCTTCTCCTCGCGTTTTTAAAAACATATGGAACAAACGGTTCTTTTTTGTTATTTTCTTTAATAAGGAGTTGTTAATCCAGGGCTTCCGTATTCTTTTACATCTTGGCCTACTCAGTTCCATTGGAAATGCTTGATTGTAGCATGCAATAAGTTTATCAAGAAAAATATTGTACGCCTTACTAGGGTCGTCTTCTTTTAACACGCATGCCCAATCAACGGTAGCAACCAGAACGCAAAAGAGTTTCAATGACTGATCATTTATCCTGCGGATGATCTTCTTTGGTACATGACTACGTTTACCACACAAAGAGGGGATAAGACAAAAAGCTGGAAGGTGATCACTAATTCCTAGCGTCAGCAATCCAGCAGCACAATTCGGTGGGTGTATGTTCGTAATACATACATCAAGCAAAGTTGCAGTATTGGGTGTCACTCTTGTTGCTTCGACGATAGTGTTTACGCATGCGTAAGATGTGACTAATTCTGTCAGTTGTCTTGAAGGGGCATCATGCGATAGCATATCTATGTTGACGTCACCCATTATCACGAAAGACAGACCAGTACAAGTAAGGTGTCGCAGTAGATTGTCTAGGAACTCGAAGAAATTTGTTTTGTTACCTGCGGGTGGCCTATAGATAACGGCAGCTACATTATTTTCCACATGTATGGTAAGGCACTCAACATCATTGTTAACGACCGAAAAATCACGCAAAACTTCATGAGACATAGGTCGTTTGATGTACGCGGCTACGCCACCGCCCCTTCCATGCGACCTAACAGCACCTTGATAAGCATAGTTTTGAAAGAATGGGGGTTGTTCTTCAACTCTTAACCACGTTTCTGTGAATAACATCAAATTAAATTCAACGGTCAATGAAGTGAAGAAGTCGCGTAATTCTTCTTGTTTGTTTCTTATACTGCGCACGTTCAAGTGGAACACTCGCAATTGGTTCTGAGTAGTCTCTGCCAAAGAATTGAAGGCGTTTATAGTATAGTAGTGAGAAGAGTTTAAAGCTGCCATATTCTTGCTTGTTGCTATTTCTGGCATGTGGTTAATCACTTCACTTAGTTTCGCGGGACATTTTTTCCAGGTCACTCGTAGCGTTTATCCGCAAAGTTGCAGACTGTTCGTCCCTTCGAGCAAAGATTTTGCCACCGTTTGTCCACACAAACTTCCAGCCTACTTCACGCTTTTTCTTTGTCGCCGCACCGAGAAGCTGCTTACCATGACGGGTAAGATGCTCATTCACGTAGACTGGCTTAGATTCTTCAAAACCCAGTTTTGTAGTGTTAATCCGGATTTTTCTGGCCTTCTGAAGGACAGCATTGCGTTTTGTGCGTCGGACAAAACGAACGATGATATTTGTCTCATCATGTCTTGCAGTCGGCACTCTGTGGCATGCATCAATGTCGGCATCGGTAATTTCTTCATCCACAAGCGCACCAATCTTTTTAATTATGATCACTGGCTCGCCATCAAGTGGCACTCCCTTAATTTCGAGGTTATTTCCCCTCTGGTATTGCTCCAGCTCCTCGATGCGGCGTGACAGTCGCGCGTTGTCAGCTTTAAGATCTTTATTTTCTTGAAGCAAATTATGAATGTCATCTCTTAGTGTCCTTAGGTCCTGAATGTCTTCTTTCAGTGTCTTTACATCTTGCAAGCTATCTTTGATTGCCCTGAGCTCAGCTCTCAGCTCCCGCCGCAAGTCCTCAATCGCTTTAGCCGTTTCCCCTGGCATAATAAATCGATGCAAAAGTAAACAAAGATTTACAACAAGTAAATCAGCAGCAGACTAGGCCACATGTACATTCGGCAGGTGCGTTCGGCAGCGGTGCACTGGTATTGTTTTGGAATAGCAAAGGACAATGCTTACCTGCAAAGAGCAGATATGAATCTCAGTGACGTTGAACACAGGTGCACCGCTGCCGAACTGCCGTGAGGAAGGATTCGGCGATCCCTTTTAAGCCCAGCAGAAGATGCTTGCAGCCCTCTGTCGTCGCAAAACCAATGCTTGCGGTTAACAGCCGATGTCTGGGGGGCGTCAGTCTTGCCTTCACGTCGATCCCAGCAGTGCGGTCTGTGCTGGCCGATAGCAATCTTCTACGGCTTCTGCGATGAAAGAACTGCAAAGAGCAGATATGAATCTCAGTGACGTTGAACACAGGTGCACCGCTGCCGAACTGCCGTGAGGAAGGATTCGGCGATCCCTTTTAAGCCCAGCAGAAGATGCTTGCAGCCCTCTGTCGTCGCAAAACCAATGCTTGCGGTTAACAGCCGATGTCTGGGGGGCGTCAGTCTTGCCTTCACGTCGATCCCAGCAGTGCGGTCTGTGCTGGCCGATAGCAATCTTCTACGGCTTCTGCGATGAAAGAACTGCAAAGAGCAGATATGAATCTCAGTGACGTTGAACACAGGTGCACCGCTGCCGAACTGAGACGCGCAGCAATGTACAATGGCTCATACCCTCAATGGTGGCTGCCCGGCCGCGCCCAAGGGCTGAACTGAGTGTTTGCAGCATGCAACGCATAAAAAAAGGAAAGAACTGTGGTGAAGGAGGAGATTGTAATACCGGTCTACTTGCATACTGGCAGCTTTCCCGCATTACTAGTGTACCAGTGCTCGAGGTCAAGTGCCACTGTACGGAAGGTCTTGAAGTGGTGTTTTATTGGCCCGGCAGTCACCACAATGTCTGCAGAATTCTCACCCGCGCAAACACTCCGGTCGGAAAGTGCAGTCGCACGCAAATCTAAGCTTAGCCGCACGCATGTCGGGTGAGAATTTCACGACTCTCCAGTATGCAGTAGATGCTATGATTCATGCAAAACGGGCTTGCTACAATTTGCCAAATTTCCAAGAATGAAAGTTTGATGATGCGGAATAATTGGGGGAAAGACATACGGAGACATCCCTATATTCCTAGCTTTGTTTCACGATAGCGTAATTGGCGTTAGCGAGGCTGGCACAACTGCGCGGATTCAGGAAGCTGCCACGCGACCTTCAGCCACCGGGATACCGTTAATGGGCGCAGAAACAATTCCTAAAACAACTGTCAATGCTGTTCTGTGGCTAAGAATGAGGCCGCAGGTGCAGTTACCAACCTTGACGGCTGCATTCAAGTAGAGCGGATTGCAAGAACGCTCTTACGCTACGCTTTTCGTGCGCGATGAATTTTAGGTGGACAAAACTTTACCAGAAATCTCCACTGTGGCTTTTCTTACAATCTCTGTTTTGTTGGTTCGTAAACGAATGCATGAATGAATGAATCATTCAATAATAATATCTATCTATCTATCTATCTATCTATCTATCTATCTATCTATCTATCTATCTATCTATCTATCTATCTATCTATCTATCTATCTATCTATCTATCTATCTATCTATCTATCTATCTATCTATCTATCTATCTATCTATCTATCTATCTACCTACCTACCTACCTACCTACCTACCTACCTACCTACCTACCCTAACCTACCTACCTACCTACCTACCTACCTACCTACCTACCTACCTACCTACCTACCTACCTACCTACCTACCTACCTACCTACCTACCTACCTACCTACCTACCTACCTACCTACCTACCTACCTACCTACCTACCTACCTACCTACCTACCTACCTACCTACCTACCTACCTACCTACCTACCTACCTACCTACCTACCTACCTACCTACCTACCTACCTACCTACCTACCTACCTACCTACCTACCTACCTACCTACCTACCTACCTACCTACCTACCTACCTACCTACCTACCTACCTACCTACCTACCTACCTACCTACCTACCTACCTACCTACCTACCTACCTACCTACCTACCTACCTACCTACCTACCTACCTACCTACCTACCTACCTACCTACCTACCTACCTACCTACCTACCTACCTACCTACCTACCTACCTACCTACCTACCTACCTACCTACCTACCTACCTACCTACCTACCTACCTACCTACCTACCTACCTACCTACCTACCTACCTACCTACCTACCTACCTACCTACCTACCTACCTACCTACCTACCTACCTACCTACCTACCTACCTACCTACCTACCTACCTACCTACCTACCTACCTACCTACCTACCTACCTACCTACCTACCTACCTACCTACCTACCTACCTACCTACCTACCTACCTACCTACCTACCTACCTACCTACCTACCTACCTACCTACCTACCTACCTACCTACCTACCTACCTACCTACCTACCTACCTACCTACCTACCTACCTACCTACCTACCTACCTACCTACCTACCTACCTACCTACCTACCTACCTACCTACCTACCTACCTACCTACCTACCTACCTACCTACCTACCTACCTACCTACCTACCTACCTACCTACCTACCTACCTACCTACCTACCTACCTACCTACCTACCTACCTACCTACCTACCTACCTACCTACCTACCTACCTACCTACCTACCTACCTACCTACCTACCTACCTACCTACCTACCTACCTACCTACCTACCTACCTACCTACCTACCTACCTACCTACCTACCTACCTACCTACCTACCTACCTACCTACCTACCTACCTACCTACCTACCTACCTACCTACCTACCTACCTACCTACCTACCTACCTACCTACCTACCTACCTACCTACCTACCTACCTACCTACCTACCTACCTACCTACCTACCTACCTACCTACCTACCTACCTACCTACCTACCTACCTACCTACCTACCTACCTACCTACCTACCTACCTACCTACCTACCTACCTACCTACCTACCTACCTACCTACCTACCTACCTACCTACCTACCTACCTACCTACCTACCTACCTACCTACCTACCTACCTACCTACCTACCTACCTACCTACCTACCTACCTACCTACCTACCTACCTACCTACCTACCTACCTACCTACCTACCTACCTACCTACCTACCTACCTACCTACTTACTTACTTACTTACTTACTTACTTACTTACTTACTTACTTACTTACTTACTTACTTACTTACTTACTTACTTACTTACTTACTTACTTACTTACTTACTTACTTACTTACTTACTTACTTACTTACTTACTTACTTACTTACTTACTTACTTACTTACTTACTTACTTACTTACTTACTTACTTACTTACTTACTTACTTACTTACTTACTTACTTACTTACTTACTTACTTACTTACTTACTTACTTACTTACTTACTTCGTACGGCACTGTTTTGACCATGACGGGAATTATACCTGGGGAAATGTGAAAACAGGTTCTTACTGGGGAATATTTGCGGCATACAAGGCGGTAGTCCGTAACGGTGAGGCCATCCCGTCAAATTCGTTGCATTCACCGAAGTTGGCGTGGTAGGGCCGCTATATTCGTTTCCTATTCCGTGACGTTATTATCAGGGGCCAATGCGAAAGGAAAAAAACAGAGATAGTCGACTCGATCACTTTCATGTGTGTGACGCCCTTGAATAGGACGTTTCACGCAGGAAGCAAGGTGCAATCATGCCGGTGCACCTATTGTTTCCTCCACGCCGCGTATGACGGACAACACTGACCGCGGGTCGATACGTTCGTGCTCGCTACAGTGAACGCCGTGCGCGTAACGATGCACAGCGGCGACTGCGTCCGCTGAAACATTCAGTCGATATGGGGCGCTTCCATTAAGGCCCCCTGCCGTCCAACTCACGCAAGTTTTATTCCGATCCCTCCTTGTATCCATATTTATTACAGCATTAGTGTACCTTGTTAATGTTTTGGTCTCTCTGTGTTTGAACTATAGACATAAGGATATAGTTTCTCGCAATGTCACCTGGAAGGAAATTGGGCCCCACTGTTTGCTCTGGTTTCCAAACCAACGCTGTCCCTCTTTACGGGTACGGCGGAATGTAGTTTGTGCGCATTTCCTTGAACTCGGCAAGCTCTAAAACATGTCAACATCTGCTCAAATGAGGTTTCTTAAAAATAAATCCGCAACGAATGTCTTAGTTTTCCTGCAACCCGTCTCGCATTATCGATTGCTCAAATCGATAATAACATTATGGGAAGAAATTATCCAGTAGTAGCTCCAGTAAGCCACGAAAACCAAAACATGCAATTGAAACGTTGTTAGAGTCTTTAGTCCAAGGTTAACGACCTGCTTGGGCTGTTCATGTTCGACAAACCTGCACACCCCAGCACGAATGCTACTGCTTTAAGAATACTTCCTCTTACGTGAATGATGTGAAAGTATCTGAATTTTACGCGCTCTTGTAGTACAGGCGAAACTATTGAAGTCGACAAAACGTCGTTCGCCAGCAGTGTGCCATGACTTTCCGAATTTTTTCGGCATTCCTGCGCAAGCCGCAGCGCCGCTCCTCTCTCGACGTAACAGCAAAAGAACTATGCTAAAAAAGGATGATGACTTCGCATCCGGAATGAATAACGTATCGATTAATGTTCTGATTGATTTTAGGTCTAATGCTGCCATTTTAGCGATGTTGTCGGTATATTCCGAGGCTCTAGTGTCGGTTTAAAGACATTTCTTATTCTATTTACCGAGCAGATATAAAGAACAGCAGATTGGGCGAGTTGGTGATTTTTCCTAATGTTTAATGTTTTAAAACAGCGCTACCGACACAGGGCACAGAAAAGAGAACAGCGCCGTATTTGTCCCATTCTCTTTTCTATGTCTTGTGTTGGAAGCGCTGTTTTTAAACATTATGGAGCAGATATATTTTGTTAGGGAAAATACAGAACTGGTGACATTCTAGCTACTTTAAAATTAGGAATGTTGCTTTGAAAGTGGCCTTTTGGAGCGGAATTTATTATTCCACAGCTATAAGCAAGTGGTTGGAATTAGCTGTACGACACGCGGGCCTTGTGACCATCGATAGATTTAACAATGGGCTTCACTGCACTGTGGTCTTCACAGGCTCGCATTGCATTGCATTGCATTGCATTGCATTGAAGCCTGTTTGTGTGCCTGTGCGCGCACGTGCCTATGCTTCCACATGCAGCAACCGTCAAAAAACATTAAACAGAAAGCAACCAGCAAGGGGCCGGTTCCATTATTGGCAATACAATAATGCAGTGTCTTATCTGGTCGAAGACGCTCGAGGCGCCTGCAGTGTTTATCTGTGCTGCCTCGGGCTAAGCGGAAGCAGTCGCGGCGGTATTCAAAGGCGACGAAACGCCGCTGTCACTGCGGGTGCTGCATCGCTTGTACGCCACTGACAGGGGGGGAAGTTGGTCGGAGGGACGTGCAACTTGGGGGGGGGGGGGAACGCCGAGGAAAGCAAATCGGGCGCAGGACAGGCGAATGTCGCCCGTGATTTCTCAGCCCTGTCATCGGGGTGTTCCGTACACTGCCGCGGGCTTGCGAACACGTCGTATTCGCCTTTATTGCGCCTAGCCTGTGTATAGATTGCCTTAAGGCGCTGCCATCCATGAAGGAGGCTCCGGGAGGGAAGGCGAGAAGAGTTTCAGCCGGCGGGACGCTCCCTCGAATAAATGGGCGCAGCTGGAGCATTTGCAACACGCCGCGAGAGAACGAGCAGCGGCGCGGAATCGCCTTGCCCGGTGTCAGTGGTCCTCGCTGTGCGCCGTTTATCTTCTGCTAGGATGCCAGGCCGCGTGGTTGTTCGCCCTCGCTCGTGGGATGCAGCTCCAGGGCAGCAGTTCAACGCCTACGACGCTGACTTGTTTGTGTTTGTAAGGACTATCTGAGACATTCATTTCGAATGCGCACGCAGGTGCGCACCACCCCTCCCCCCACGCCCCCCCACGCGCGCGCACACACACACGCGCACACACACACGCGCGCGCTGTTTTAGTGTGCGGGGCATGTGCGGAGTTTCAAATGCTGTCGGAATTGCTACATTCAACGTTCAATTATGACGTCTCCTTAGTTTACCCCCTTCCATAGTAACACCATAATTTCAATTAAGGCTCGTGTGTTTGCAGCAGCTACACTTGGAACTTCCATGCACGTGTTCAAATAATTGATTTGTTAGTTGTTGTTTATTTGTTTTTTTTTTCGGCGCAATTGGCTTTACGCAGAGCAGGCTGAAAGAATCGTCCGGCCGCGTTCGTACCGGTGCGCCAGAAACAAGTGACCACAGCCCACTGCCCTGCACTGTATAGCGTGAAAGAGGTGAAGACGAAACGTTCGCACCAGCTGCCCATCTCAAGCCTTCGGGCGAAGCCATCGTTGTTTGGGATCGGATAGCGTCCCCTCGGGGAACAGAGATGTGGACGTCCAGCGCTGCGAATGCAGCGGCTTCCTGCCACGAGAACAAAGGGGAGCTGCTCGAGCGAATAGCAGCGGGGGGATAGGGGTGAGGGGGCCTCCTATCATGTTCGGCTGTGGGACAGTGTCGTCATTTCTACTTCGCTGAGGGCTACGATTGCGTGTGCTCTGGACGAGGTGTCACGTTCGTGCCGGTGACATCGCTTTCCTATCTCGTTTCGGGGTCGCTGAGAGTAGAGCTTGTTTTTCAGTGTGACGGCACTTATTGGATTCATATTCTGACTTGAATGCAGGGGCGGCTTCCGCAGGGCACTTTATTCGTCTGCAGGTTTGCTCACAGTAGACAGTTAGTTACCACACACTGATGGACTAACATAAGAGGCATGTTTCTGTGAAGCCTTCCTACACTTATTGTAGACCAACTTTTTCTATATAACTTACAGTGAAAGGCAATAAAGTTTTCCCAGTCGCCTAAACTGACCTACGTTTAGAATTATTCCTGTAAGTAGTACTTTACAGCGTCCGCGGGAAATGTATTGGTGGCCGGCGCCGCGAATCCAACGTGCTGCGGAGCTGTAAAGAGGGAGTCTAATTGCGCAATTGCTGCCCGAAGATCTTAAGAAACCGACTGCACTCGGCGTTGTGTTACAGTTTAGCCTACCACGTCGTTATGTAATTTTAGCAGCGCTGAAGTGTGAAGGGCTTTGGTACACAAGGATTCCTTTACCTTATCAGATGGCAGGAGTTACGCCATGGCCACCGGGTACCTAGAAAAAAAAAATATGGTTGATCCCTTTTTCATAAGAATCGGCAGAGCACGAAAGTGAAGCGTGTCTTCACAGAAGGTGTTGCATGTTTGCAACACAGAAGTTGTTGCAATGCCACAAAAGGGAACGTTGTCGAACGACTTGCGACCGGAATTGATCTCCATGAGACACTGCAGTGCAGGCACCGGAGCACTGCGCAAATCCGTGATAAACAATAGGTGTTCGCAAACCATACAAGCAAAAACAAACGTATTGTTAGTAAATCCCTTGTGAACTCGTATTCCGCTGCAGCAAAGGGTGCAGCATTCGCGGGTCGGCGACCGTGTTGCAGGTTTTCTTGGCACGCGGCGTCCTGTTGGTGAGCGTCGTCCTGCTGCCGAGTCGCTTCGGCGAAGGTACGAGCATTTGGATCGAGATCCATGGTGTCTTGGGCAGCCAATTGAGTTGCGACGCACTCAGCTTCAGGAATGCGAGTGGCATAGTTTGCAACGGGCGCCCCGAACGCGTGAACGCATTCTGCTTCACGCTGGCATGTCTCTCGCCGGACCAAAGCGTGATTGGCCCATCGACGTCTTAGCACTTTCTGCGCCGCTTAGCGCAGCAGTTTTCTTAGTTGGTGACATCGCAGGCGAAGAAGCAGGCGGCGTGCAAACACTGCTGATGCATGTTCAAGCTGCACAACATAGGCGACGAGGCGTCACAGGCTAACCCGAAGGGAAGGACGAACCATTTGCGGAAACTGCGTCGTCACCTCAGCAGAAGGCCTACACCACCTACACCAGGCTACACACGTTGGAGCATCCGTGGCGCTGAGTCTAGCGAGGCGCTCACTTTCGGCGCTTGTTAGTGTCATGATGCAGCACTTCGCTCTACCGTTCCTAGATGGCGGCGCCATCCCTGTCAAGAGAGCATATTTTACGCGTTCGCGCCGACGTCACAGCCGTTACAGGAAGTTGATCGTGGACCCCAGCATAAAACACTTTCATGTTAATAATAGAAAGGCAGTAGGGAAAATTTCATTAGGCGCGAGATGCCTTGTCCGGTGTGTAGTAGAAAGGTTGATAATGAAAGCCAGTAAAAAAAAAAAATATGCATTTGTTTGTAGACAAACTGTTGAGTCAGTAGACCTTATTTACCTTATTCTGTTACGCCCAAGCATATGATACTCATTTTTAAGGAAAACTGGCCGACAAGTTTGAGAACGAATATATGACCACACAAGTTGGGGTAAACTCCCCAAAGGCTGAGAAATCAAGACAGAGTCATAACTATATTGAGTACATTAGTCAAAGCACCAGCAGTGGTATGACTGCCGACTGTGACTGTGACGACTGTGACTATCTGATTGGGGATATTAATATTGACACGCTATCGCTATCAAGGCCAGTGATTTGCGAGTACCTTAACACTCTATCAAAATGGGGAGTCAGGTGAACCATTAATGCATACGCACGAGAGGAATATATTGGAAGCAAAATGGTGTCATCTTGCCTTGACCATGTGAATGTAAGAGCCCCACTGGCTAGCGCCGTTTCAGCGGTAATCAAGTGTAAACTGGCCGATCATTATACTGTAGGCTGTCATGCATTTCAAGTTCCC
The DNA here is from genome assembly GCF_038994185.2 of Dermacentor albipictus. Taxonomy (NCBI): domain Eukaryota; kingdom Metazoa; phylum Arthropoda; class Arachnida; order Ixodida; family Ixodidae; genus Dermacentor; species Dermacentor albipictus. The sequence goes on from NC_091824.1 coordinate 115,267,148, forward strand.
TTTAGATCCCGCCCTAACCTTCATCGCCTAAACATCCTTGAGATCGCTAAATTTGACAACCTTATGGCCAATTATGATTCCACCAAATTTTTAAGTAATGTCACGACTTCCACAACCTATACACGTTTTGTTGATGCAATCCGTTTGTTTAAAAAATTAGCGCACAGGAAACAATCACCGTGAAAAAAAACGCAACCCCCAACTTCCATGGCTAACGTGTGATATACTTCCGGCTATTAAAGAAAAAGATGATCTTTGGGCACGTTGTAAGCGTTCTCCAAACAATACCTACCTTAGAAATCTGTACAGATCGCTCCGCCACAGGGCAAATGCCATGATTCGGTCGGCAAGGCGTCAGTATTATACTAATACCTTTTATGAAAGCAAGCACTCCCCCAGAAAGATAGGGTCAGCTATTAATGATTTATTTGCAGGAAACACCGATCAACCTTTAGAAGATGTATTCACAAAACATTTCAGCAGCCTCACGTCAGCCGTTCAAGAATTTAATTCCTTTTTTTTTCTAAAGCATCTTCAGCCTTTTGCTCCAGATGCCCCTAGCGCTGTTCCCAATACTGTACGATTGGCATTCTTGTCACCGGTTACTGCAAGAGACTTGCACAGCATGTTATTTATCTTTCGACCTAAGAAACTACCTGGTACAGACGGCATCTCCATACATGATATTCAACGTAATTTTTCTGTGCTTGAATCCGCCCTTCTCTTCATTATTAATGGGTATGTGGATCATTGCGTTATTCTCAATGATTTAAAAGTGACTGTGGTTAAACCGATCTATAAGAGGGGTTCTCATAGCAAAGTAGAGAACTACAGACTGATTTCCATTCTGCCTGCAATCAGTCAAATAAGTGAAAAACAGCTGCTCGTAACGATGACCAATTTCCTCAATAAAAATAATGTTCTTTCACAAGCGCAGTTTGTTTTCATCCAAGGAAGAAGCACTATTTCCCTACTAGAAGAATTTACGGACACTATCTATTCAGCTCTCGATAATAACGAATTCGCATGCATGTGCTCTTTTTTAGTCGCAAGTAAGACTTTTGATTCCATTATTCACACATTGCTTCTTGATAAGCTAGAAAGAATTGGTTTCAGGGGTCCATTTATAAAGTTATTATCTAGTTATTATAGTAATCGCTCTCAGGTACTTTGCATAGGTTACTATTGCAGTACAAAAATAATGTTAGAATCGGGCGTTCCACAGAAGTCTGTTTTATCTCCACATTTATTTAACCTGTACGACAATGATTTACCTAAATTTGTATCGAAATACCACATATTCCAGTATGCCAACGACACTGTCCTTCTGTCAACACAAGCATCATTTAATACATGCGTTTATAACCTTCAAGCAGATGCCGCGTCTGTAATGATCTGGTGTAAAAGTACAAGAATTGTAATTAATAGAGAAAAGAGGAAACTAGTTTTCTTTCATAATCCCCATAAAGAATTGATCGTCTTGTGCCATTTTTTTTTGTTCATGACTCTAACTGTATAAACTGCAAATGCATACCATTAGAGTTCTCAATTATAGTGTAAAATATTTAGGCATCATGTTTGATTCTGATTTGACGTGGAACACTCATTTTACAGGTATTAGCAAAAAGCTTCGTACAACATCTTGTCTTCTGTATAACTCTAGGTACCTGTTCCCGTTTTCTGTCCGGAAAGTCATTGTTCACGCACTTGTGTACAGCTATCTTAGATACGGAATTTCCATATTTTATCACTGTTCATTTACATGGCGTGCAAAATTGAATTCTATCCTGAAATCTGTTATTCAGAATGTTGCATACAGTGAGACCGTTCCCCCTAGTAATAATGTATTTTGCTTCTTCAGTTGCCCTCATTTGACACATAATTTTTTCGAACTGTGGTGATAAAACATTTTTCGAACAGTGATTTCCTTTTTCCTTTGGTTCCTGCCAGACCACTGAGACGCCATAATACGCTCACTACCCCGTGGTCTTATACCCGTTTTGGCCGTTATACCAGAAAATATTATGTTCCTAACGTTTTTGATTCTTTACCCACTGAACTCTACTCGATCTCATCAAAACGGGCACACAAACTGTACCTCAAAACCAATTATTCTTCTGTTTAGTTGTCAATAGAGCCCGTGCCATAGTTTCGATTAGTTTCGTTTGGTCTAGGTTGGTGTGTATCCTTGGTTGTTTTACTTTGTATCTTTTGTAGCTTGCCTTTGCTCGTAGGCCGCTTTTGTTTTTGGTGCTTCGCGTTGTTGTTGTAGCCTCCTTTTGTGTTATAGTTTGCTTTTGTTTTGTAGCTTGCTTCAGTTTATAGCTTGCTAACCATGCTTTTCTTCTTTTTTTCTTTGAGTAGTCGCTGACGGCCGGGTAGAGCCCGACAAGCTTCATGGCTTGGGCTGACCGGTATTTGAATTTGTACTATTTTGATGAAATAAAGGATATTCTTCTTCTTCTTCTTCTTCTTCTTCTTCTTCTTCTTCTTCTTCTTCTTCTTCTTCTTCTTCTTCTTCTTCTTCTTCTTCTTCTTCTTATTATTATTATTATTATTATTATTATTATTATTATTATCACGATCATCATCTTCATCATCAGAACTGCGCAAACGTCAGTACCTGCCTCCTGAAATCAGTTGATCGTGGAACAAGCGAGTGTCTTATATATAATTAGGTGATATAAAGAAAGTACGCTGTCTGTCACAAGCTGCTACGTTCTTGTCCTTTTTTTTAATTTATATACGAGTCCGCCTCCGGCAAAAAGGCGCCATTTTCACAGCCTTGCCGGTCGCGGACGCGAATCTCTTTCCTGCGAATCGGCGACATTGCGACACGTGACGCGTCGTCTGCGCTCCGAATCGATTATTCCCCCCGTCGCACACATCCACGAATGCAATGCCTGTGCAAAGCCACCTGCAAAGCAGCACACTACGCGCTTGCGCCATGCCTCTTTTTCGAATCCATCCGCGTCCACTCACACATACGACGCACACGCGTGCAGGACGAACGTTCTCGTCGCCGTTGTGAAAGAACCACTTGACGGCGCCGCCTTGCCTTCACCCTCGTCCTGCGGTTCTCTCGCTTGCCATGTTTAGCCCATATACTTTATGTAGGCTTAGTGTCACGTCTAACAGCGACAATTTTTTTTCCCCAATAGCTTCAAGCATGAAGAGAACATGTCTCGAAGAGGCTCGTATGTTCCTATGTGCGGAAATGTCGACTCAGAGTGCGGACAGCGCTTTTCAGCGATACTACGATTTCCCGCCCCACACCTCTCATCTCGCGCCTCATCTCGCCACTTCGAGAAGTGACTCACCATGAAACAACCGCTTGGAAACATGCGGTCGCTTTCCCGCCGCACAGACGTGTACCACCACTCAGCCGGTTTGGCCGAAAAGGGACCGATCTCCACTAAAACAAGAGCGCGAAAAGAGAAAAAAAAAAAAGAGAAATAAAGTGCGCACCTGTGCGACAAAAAAGAAAAAAAGATCGGAAGGGACGCTAATGACATAAAGAAGATAACGTTAGAGGAAAACTAATGGAAGACGGACGTATAGTCCAAGCGGTAACGATAGATGGATGTTAAGAAGATGCATCGGCCGGTTCGGGGTCAGCAGTGTCTTGCCGACGTGTTCCAATTACTACCGACCCTATTGAAACAGTGCAGACGCTTGTGACTTTTTCTTCTCTTGCTAGCCGGGCTCCACCGTTATCGATGGCAGCCGACATCACGTAGGCTTGCGTGCGAAACAAAATAATTCTTGGAAGAGAGAAAGGCCTGATGGATTCACACTGCCGCATAGCCCTCGTAATTTAGCTTCTTTGTTCCTCTTGTCGGTTCTGTATGGGCTTCTTTCCCGCGCCCCGTTTTCCTGCACGCTTCTATTTCCACGTGCTTCACCGTTCTTACTTCTCAGTGCACGTCGGGCGAAGGAAATTCAGAGACACGCAAGGAACTGTCGAGGATTAATTCTCGCGAACGTATACTGCGCATCTCAGGCGGCAGCTGCTAGGTCACGTGCCGTCCATGAATCTTGCCTTAACCTAATCCTAGCTCTTGTGTATTGCTCACTAAAGGGACGTTCTTTTCAAAAAGAAAGAAAGTTAATGTGAAGTAGTAGATCGTACACTTGCGAGTATTGGCGATTACTCGAATTTCACCAAGCGGCCTTAGCGCGCCAGAAGACGACATATGAAAGAATATTCTTTCTCGACCGATGATAGGTAAGGGGCATTTTATGAGGATATACAATGTTTTGGAATCACTTCCCAATTTTCCCTGTTTTTTTCGCATTTGTTTCCTTATTGAGCCCACACAGCCGCAGTATATGTCTCCTTGCAAAGAGGCGATGGTGCGAACAGGCGTTTGGAACATGACCGGCGTTACGTAAAACACAAGTTAATAAGGCATGGTATCCTTGTTTGGCTCCGATCAAAACCAGTGATGCAGCTAATGGTGATAAGAAAATGTCGTTTCTAATCGTGCAAATGTAAAGAGGAAAGAAGGGGGGGAAAGTGTGTAGACAGAATCTCACGTGATAAAGGACGAGACGTGCAAAGTTAACAATAAGCGACTACTCTTTTCGTGGATATTACGCGGCATCCAAAATTAAATTATGGGGTTTAACGTGCCAAAACCACTTTGTGATTATGAGGCACGCCGTAGTGGAGGACTCCGGAAATTTCGACCACCTGGGGATCTTTAACGTGCACCTAAATCTAAGTACGCCGGTGTTTTCGCATTTCGCCCCCATCGAAATGCGGCCGCCGTGGCCGGGATTCGATCCCGCGACCTCGTGCTCAACAGCCCAACACCATAGCCATTAAGCAATCACGGCGGGTACATCCAAAATGAAAGCGTAATTGATCGTCACTAACTCTGCGTAAGTGCTTGAGATATCCGAGATCTAAATTGAAGAATATGCATGCAAAGTGGTTAGCACATTGTTGTCTTATGAGCTTGTCTTACTCTTGTTATTCTTGTCTTGTCTTATTCTTGTTAGCTTGTCTTATTCTTGTTATGAGCTTGCGTTCCCATTAAGACGACGTACAATCCTGGTTTATAGAAGAATTCTGGAAAACGTACTTAAGAAGAGCTGCGCAGGAGCAGACGTCTTGTAACGCTTTGATCTACCAACCACGCATTACAAACCTTCGTGCTCTCACAGCTTAGCTGAGAAAACTTTCATGGAGTGAGAAGTATACTTTGGTGCAGTAATTTCGCCGTCGCCACATTTATCTCACTATAGACACGTGGAAGGTGGCAACGCATTCCTATTACACTTATGAGTGCTTTTATTGAACACAGCGTCATTAGATGCGGCTGCCGACGCTGCTGTTCCATGCCATGACCAGGCATCACGATGAAGCAACGGGAAATAGATATGCGTCATTCACTGTCATTACTGCAATAATATTTTGACGAAGACAACATCCATTCGTTTCAGGTTGCTGTCTACCTTCTCGTATTGCGTGGTAACGGGAGAATCCTGAACATTGACTTTCCTTAGCAACATTCATAATGGATTCATGACTTACTAACTTTAAATGCGCGAACTCATCGGTAATGCTCACGTGTTAAAAGACTGCGCAAACAATCGATGGACTAAAGGTACAGAAACTTTATCTGCAGTTCGCGGAGAAATCATTTTAGCCTGCTATAAGTGAGCTAGGTAGCGAAGCGTTAGGGTCAGCATCAAATAAATCTTGAGCGGGGTCTCCCGAACGGCAGAAAATTCCGAGCATTAACTTCGAAAACTATGGAGAGTCACCTACCTACGATGCCGAATTATTAGCGCGCAATTTTAAAGTCTGCTGTATTGTAGGTTTCGTCTAATGACATGGTCGTTTTCTTAATGTGATCCACTCAATTACAGCATTCGGTATCACTTGCCGTTTCACGCGGTTTCAAAAGTTTCCATAGATCGCGGTGACGTAGAAAATCCGAAATCCAACTGAGTAGTTTTTTTTTTTGGCCACGAATACATAGACCGTAGAAAACATGTACTCGACTAACAATGCAAAGACAGAAAGAGAGAGAGAGAGAGAGAATTAAACAAGAAAGGCAGGGAGGTTAACCAGAACGGAAAATCCGGTTTGTTGCGGTATACACCTGAGAAAGGGGAAAGTACAAAAATGAAGAAAGAAAGAGAGAGAGAGAAAGAGCACACACACGATCACTGCGGGTCAGTATCACCGCACACTTTCACAATACCGGATCGGCTGCAGCACATCAAACGACAATTCAAGTTACAGCCGCTTGCATAGGCCTGTTGTAAGAACCGTAGAAGCACCTTCGTCACCCTCTGCTGGTATGACCCGTGTCGTCGGCATATGAGAATGGCCTGCTGCGATAATATTCTTTGATCAAAGTGAAATTCTAGTGCACAGTGTGAATAAAGAAGCTCATCGCAGTTACGATGAAGGAGAGTCATTGAAAAAGCAGAAGAGCTCGTCACCTGGATGTGAGGGTCTGCTTATGTCAACGCATAAACAGCCCGCTAAACGCGCGAAAAAGAAATCACGCTTTCTGGCTGTCCTTCGGCGTAGGTACTGCAAAGTATTAATCAATGTTTCGGCTCATTTAGCACACAGCAACAACTGTCGCGACTAAACTTATTGTTTTCAAACCTAAGTCGCCATCACTAGCTCTTTCGTTTCCAGATCACCTCACGAGGAAGCAGGGGACTATCCATCGTCACATTACGCCCTTTATATCAGCCGGTCCTCGGAGCATGGCGTAATGGTCCGGCCATTTCCTAACGCACTTTACGATATCGCCTGTGGCTAGTCGCAGAGAAGACGGCTTAACTTGATTCCAAAATCGCAAGTGCCCTAGATATTGGTGCAGACTTGATCCCAACAACAAATCTCAACCTCGGTTCTGTTTTTTTAATTCAACGGAGGAAGTTCCCGAGAAAACAGCTCGGGGCTATTTTCCCGGGAACCTCCGGGCACGCGCCGCGTTCCACGCCCAGAGATAGCAGGGGCCCTAAATGATTGCCGGCATCAAACGCGATAACGAGGCGCAATAAGGAAGGCACGCTCGCCTTAAATCACCGGCGGCGCGCAGCCGCAAAGCATATGATAAAAACTTGCCGTAATTCGCGGCGGGCACAGGCGATACTTTCGCCGCGAGCAATCACGGCGCTTTACGCGTCGGCGTCGCGCCTCATTCATTCCTCTCCCCGAAAGCAATATCTCTTCATTTAACGGCTCGAGGTAAATCAACTTAAGATAGGCCTGACGTTACGCCCTACCATGGCGTGGCAGCCCAACGGACCGGTTGTCGGTTTTCTGGTCGTTCCCTGGTGCAAAAGTTCCCGTGACGTGCTTTATTAATTCTAGGACTCGATATTTCAATACCCGCGACTCTTACGACTCTGCTGGTTGAGTTAAATGAAAAAAAGTCGCGTATAGCGTGTTCTTTTTTTTTTACTTGAGCTGATCAAACACGAGGCAGAATGAGGAGATTGCTGTTCTCGCCTAGTAGCTGGAAAAATAGCGATATTTCGGACTACCAATACTTCGGCCGACTATCCCAAATTTCTCGTAAGATAGACGAGTGAAATAGAATGATTGTGAATGCACTGACAAAAAAAAGGCCAATAGGCTAAGAACAAAAACTGTAGCGAGGACGTCATATATTGAAATGAAAGGTGGAAATACGTAACCCTCGCACAATACGTGTAAACCCACTCTGTATTTATTTTCAAACTGCGATGGAAGTTTGCAACGCCACTGAAGAAAAGTCGCGTTACGAACTTTGATAATGACAGAAAAGCGCTCGGCTTTTCTTATAGGGAAATTTTCTCTTGGCAAGTAGACTAGTTCGAAACCTACAGGGAAACAAACTTTCAACGACTTGCATGCGCAGTGAAGACTTTAAAGAGTATGCGAACACAGATAAAGGAACGATTGAACGCTTGTGCGAGCTTTCCATTCACAGTAATGAAGTAAGATCAATGTTGTGCCCATGAGCGGGCGGCAAGCGTTCGCTCAAGTATAGCGTAGCAACGGTATAGAAATTTGCACGTGGTTGACAGATAGCCTTAGGTCTGCCTTTCCTTTTTGAATATTTCTCAAAGATACGACTGCGTGCCAGCAGCGCAGCCTGTCCTGCTTCACATTTTTACAAGAAGTTCACGGGAAGACTTCGCCACATAAAATGCTTCCGCATTAAAAACGCGCAAACATTATGCAACGACACGTGTGGCTTACGTACCTGCGTGGGGAACGCAGGAATTAAATCCAAGAAAAAAGCGATGACTAAGAGCCAACATTAGGCACGCTGTAATTCAGAGCTCGGATGTGCCATCTTGCTTGTTTTCCTATTTAAACAGTTTCTTTTCTCGAATCGCCTCACGTGCCTAATGCCACGGGGCATTTCATAAAAATTTGTTGAGAAGGCAGATAATAGCTGCATAACAAATCACAGTGCCCAAGAGAATAAAACATATCAAACAAAAGTTCATGAGTCTGCAATGAACTGTTCATAATTACCTTTTCATGTTTACTTTAAGTTCTTGTCCAATACTCGAAAATTTGCTTCATTTGCAAGCAGCAGCTTGTGCTCGCATATTTTAAATCGGTTTTAAGCTGTTGCCTCCAGCTCAGTAATTTCACCTGCTTTAAGCCAAGTTTCAAGCAGGGGTGAAGTTGCAATACGTGCGCGGATTTGACAGCCTTAGTTTAATTGTAAGAATCAAGTCGTGTTGCTATATTTAGAGCCAGCTGGTTGCCGTCTGGCTTGACCTTATCAGTTACTAATTACGTACGTATTTCTGTCATTAAATTTTACCGATCGTTATGCATCCCTGCCTTGCAGCCAGTTTTTCCCAGAGAGTCGCCGGGAATCGACACCTGAACCATAAAATCCCATTATTAAGGAACCTCTATGCTAGCAAGAGCATCGAGGTTAGACCAGCGCATTTTCTTAAATGGACTATAGCGCTGCCTACGAAGTAAGCAGTGCACGTCTGAGCAAATACAAGTAATTCGAGGGCGAGGAGTAAACAAATGAAAACTTAGGCAGCCAATAATTAATGCCGGAATCCGACATCAGCCTAAATAGCGTGTAAAATGATGTAACGCTGCAGAGGGCACAGCCAGCTGCTTGACAGAGCAGGAAAAGAAAAACATGAAAACCATATCTGTATGCGAAAAAGGAGGCCATACCAGCGGGAGACCTGGGATGTTCGAGGTGAAGTGCTCCTGAGCTTCCATAATCAATTGACTCGCGGTTCTGCAGGTAGCTTAAGGCTCGCGTTGGTTTGTCATATTAATTTTTGTTGCACAAGAGGAGACGATGAAGAAGTGGCGCTTGTGTGGAACCTCGTTTTCTACTTCTCCCATGTTACGAGCATTTTTGCATGTTTGCGGGAGGCACCGCTCCCAAGACCATCGGCGATGGAAGTCGAGTCAGCTAGGCGTTCGTATGGGACAGACGTCACAGTGTCAAGCGTTCCATGGAAGCGGAACCACCTCATGAGCGACAGAAGCAGCCAGGACACCCTGCTGTACGACTCTGCTACAGAACAAGATGTGCCGGATGACGGAGATGGTGACTACTTGACAGTTGTAAGACAACCAGGAAAGTGGAGAATCGTCAATGCTTACTCGTCTTCAACAAGGGGGACGGCGATGGCAAAGAACACTGACACGGCCCATACCATCCTTTTCCTTCCACAGACGCCGACCGACGACCTGAATCGGCTAAACAGGCAAGTCATACCTGTATCACTGGAGGCGCTTGTCCCGAGTGAAATTGAAGATGTGAGATTCAACACCTGTAAGACTATTATCGCAATCAATGTCAAAAACAGAGCAGCGTTGAATATATTGAGCACAGTACTGGTCACAATCCATGTCCGCAACATAATAGTGCAGGATAATGATACTGCCATAGGTGTGACTTATGACGTAGATGAGTCAATCCACGACAAGGACCTGCTTATTTTGGTCAGTGCAGCAATTATTCAACTTCGTCGAACCATGCTCTGCGTACATAACCTGCAAAGGGGGGAAGCTTACCGTCACACGGGAAAGTTGGATTTTTTTCACCATCCAGTGCCACCATTCGTTCCGAGATCTCTTCAGTACCGCAATTGTTTGAACATCGTTTATGTCCGTGGTATCTGCGAAAATTTGACCGTGTGCCTAACATTCTCTGAGCTGCAAAGTTCTGATGTATGCCATGTGACTGACCTTAGGTGTGGCAATTGTTTTGGTCCCCGTGAAGCCTCATCCAAAGACTGCCCGAGACAGAGCTGAAAGTCCTCAAACAAATACTAAGAGATAACTCAACGCACAAAGAGGCATCCGCCAAAGTGTGACATTGTGCCCACCACAGACGGTCTTAGTCAACTAAGAATACCGATCCCGTCCTAACAAAGACGCTACTTCTAAGAGCTGGTGCTCCCAAACCGGTCACCTGCGCTGACGACACGGTGTCTGGTGATGCAGCGACTACGTCTACTGCAAATCCATAGTCTGCGCTTCCCGCATTGCGCCCTGCACAAGAACGACGACCCGCAGTGGACTACCGACGCAGCAATGATGGCACAGATGGCGTGCAAGGTCAAGACAAGCAAGTAATCGAAATCATAATGCCTCAAATGAATCTCATTCGCGTGCTCATAAATGACACGCAGACGTCATCTGCTCTGGGTGCACTGCAAGGGCTGGACATCCTGCAGGTCCGGTTCTTGCGAACCTCGAAAAGCAAAGACAATGATTCTACTGCCTCAGCCGTTCAAGGAAGTCAAGGAAGCGTCCAATTTGAAATGAAATGCCCGTGGGCTGAAGTCCCGTATTTCTGATTTTCGCGAATACGTTTTCACCAGCCAATTACACTGTCTTGTTTTCTGTGAACCGTACCTACAGAAACACGTCTGGTTCTCAGGCTGTAAACTTTGTCATCGGCTTGTATTAATGTTAGCAAACGTGTCACCAACATACGTTGTGAACTGACCTATGCACTTCATCCAGTGGAGCTTCATGACAGTAATCAATATGTCTGTTGCTTTCTAGTTGAGCAAACGCAAGCTTACGTTTTCTCAATTGGGCGCTTACCTTTCTCCATGAATTACTCGTAGTTTTGACAGACAGAGACTAAGTGACGTTTTAGGTACGACTTCTAGGGAATTGATTGTTGTTAGATCCTTTAATGCTTGTCATTCGCTTTGCGGAAGCAGCAAGGTAAATTTTTAAGGAATAAACCTAGTTTCCTATGCCAGTGACCAGTAATTTTCCTGGCAGTCACACGGTTCTGCCCTGCCAGACATGCAGCACCTGTTTAGACTTAGCTTTGCTCTTGAGATGTCTCACTGACAGCGTCCACTTGTTCGCAGATATAGGAACCCACGCAAGCGTCCGCATTTCTGTCTACCTGAAAGTAATGGGTGTAGCCACATCGGCTTCATCAAATTTCCAATTACCGAACAATTCATTGGTCCGTGTTTATATCACCTAAGGAAAACGCATACCGTGAAGGCGTGTTTCGTCCACGCTGGAAATTCAGATCGCCAACGCCATGCAGGTTGATATGCGTTCATTTCGGTCGTGGGTGAAATACACGAGCTATGAGGGGACAATAAAACGCCATTGTGCAATTCGCCTGCGAGCGGAGCGACGATAAAAAGAAACAAAATCACTTTATGACCTCAGAAAGGCCAGACGCATTCAAGCTAAAATTTAGCGTTTCATTGCTGTGCTCAAAAAAAAAAAAATCGACACTGGGAATCTCTCCTGCGAGTCTCTCAAACCACGTAAACCTCAGTCTACGCGGATCGATCCGACCCAATCGGAGTAAGCCTCAAGTCTCGTACAAAGCGTTTGGCCGAAATTGTGGATGCTCTCGAGTTTCTCGATGGGAAGTCCTCCATCAATGTTGCAATTATACAGGGTGTCCCACGTAACTTGAGCCAAGATTTTAAAAAATGAAAGGAGCGTCGGAAGGGAATTGAACCGAACGCATACTATTCGTACTGGCCTATAGTAACTCAGGCATTTTTTTTCTCCCAGTAAATTACTAATTAGTTACGTTTAATTACCCAACTTTTCAGTTATTGGCTGAGGACGTCAAGTATGATTACGCAGATTTGTCTCTCTCTCTCTCTCTCTCTCTCTCATGTTCCTGCGATCCACGGGTTTTTAGGAACGCCGCCCGTTACTGCTCTATAGCGTTCGCGGTTTGCTTGGGCTTGTCTCTCTTTCTATCTCAATCTCCACGTGCATTAGGTTTATCTTCCCAATGCACGTGTTTTCCACAAAACCTTATGGCCTAAGTATACCGCGTACTTATTCGTAGTCAACAGCCCCGTAATATTACCTCTTTGTGTTTGTGTTTCTCCTCGAACATATCGCTTCAAACTGGACGCATGACTTAGAAAGATTGTTCACTTGTTGTGGCCGACGCTCCCGTTCTCTTTTTATCCCTCTGCCCCTGCCCCTCAGGTAGGGTAGCCTACCAGAAGTACTTATGGTTAAAGTTTCACCGATAACATGTGCCTCCATTTTCAACAATTAACCCCTGGGGTAAACTGGCACATAACAAGATCGGCGGATGTGCGTGCGTGCGTGCGTGTGCGTGCGTGTGCGTGCGTGTGTGCGTGCGTGTGCGCGTGCGTGTGCGTGCGTGTGCGTGCGTGCGTGCGTGCGTGCGTGTGTGTGTGTGTGTGTGTGTGTGTGTGTGTGTGTGTGTGTGTGTGTGTGTGTGTGTGTGTGTGTGTGTGTGTGTGTGTGTGTGTGTGTGCGCGCGCGCACAAGGGAGGAAGCCAACCACTATTTCTTATTTCTGTCTGGTGCATTACTTTTCAGAAACCTTGTGGCTAGTGCGGACTACTCAGCTTATCTTCCTAATGCACGTGTTTTCCACAAAACCTTATGGCCTAAGTATACTGCGTACTTATTCGCAGTCCACAGCCCCGTAATATTACCTCTTTGTGTTTGTGTTTCTCCTCGAACATATCGCTTCAATCTGGACGCATGATTTAGAAAGATTGTTCACTTGTTGTTATTACGACGAATGAGGTATCTGTGCGTTGACCTCTGCTGCGTTTTCGACTTCTGTAATTTAATCAGATGTGTGGTCTTACCTTAACTTGGGCACAATACAGCTATGCACTTTTTCTTCTCAGTGTTGTCACACTTTGATGCGCGTAAATGAACTTTTCGATGTTCTGTGCTTCACCATCTGGCTGATATAGCTGATCTTATAGAGGCCGTATTGCACAAGATAGCCTACTACGACGTTGATTAAAAAGCCATATTGTTTCGTGCTCTCGATCATGGTGCTTTTTGAATATATTTTTATTCGTACATTTTTGTTAAAGGGTGATCATGCTTGCTTCAACTTGTTCCATTTACCTCAGAGGATAAGTTTCAGTTGTAAGGTGGGGATAGTGTAATTGTGTTTGGCTGGGCATGAAACTTTGAATCGTTCTAGTCAGCGGCCTTTTTCTTGGAAGTCGTCACCTATCGGTTTCTTTGTTCTGTCTTGCGCATTCGTGTTTCACAGCGTACACATTGGTTTCAAGGATACAGTGAGCATGATTGATCGGCAAGCTGGGAATTGTTTTTGCTTTGAAAGAAAACAAAGTGAAATAAGATTGGATGTCGTCCGAGTCAGACTTCTATAGCACCGTCGGACCAATACAAACAGCACCTGCCATCCAATTTTAAAGAGATATGTTTTCCACATTGTGCAGAGCAATGTGACGCCGAGTGTTTTGACAACGTCGTGGTTCTTTTATGCTTTGCATATTGCAATCACTCAGTTCAGCCCTTGCACGCGGCCAGGCAGCCACCATTGACCTTTAGCGCAACCACGTGACGTAATGTCACGACAGCCGGAGGAAAAGCTGGGCCCCAACTCGCGCAATATGCAACGCATTCTTGGCTTAACCAAGCTAAGCCTGGGCATTTTGTTTTTCAAAGCACTTGCACCCGTCACTTGGATCTCTAGTCTCTTAGTCACGCGTGACTTGCTTGAACTGGAGCACATCACCGACTACATTTTGAACTTGGGGCTCCATTTTTGCATTGCCTGTTCAATCCTTCATATTTTTGCGGCCTCTTTTTTCTTGCTTCACTCCATCATCCTCCAGCATGGGCCGCATCCAATGATAATCAGCGACCAAGGGCGCCAGTCCACCGCAGACGTTGTGGAAGAACTACTACGCTTGTGCGCTTCTACGATCTGAAATTCGACGCCGTACCATCCCCAAACCAATGGGCTTACAGAGAGTGCGCTTACCAATATGTTTGCCATGTACGTCCCGTCGGACCGTAGGAATTGGCGTGATATTCTTTCGCATATGACGCATACGCTGTCAACACTGCGAGGCACGAGATGACTTGTTACAGCACATTCTTTCTGCTGTGTGCACGCCCTCCTACCTCTACTCTAGACACCATCCTCGCTTTGTCGACAACTGACGAAGATTATATAGCTGAGGCAGTCCGCCATGCCGAAAAGGCTCGTAGGCTCGCTTGTCTACGCACGGAGAGCCACCTTACCTATTCCGCTGGTAACTTGGTCTGGTTGTGCACTGCGGTACGGAAGCGTGGTCTGCGGAAAAAAATTTTGGCAGACTATGATAGCCCTTTTGTGACACTCGACCGTCTTAGCGAGGAGAACTATAATACCACAGCGCGTCTCACTGCCAGCGGCTGACATTCTGCCCTGACTCAAGTGACACATGTTGCCAGGCTCAAGCCGTGTACTCAGCACGAGGTCGCCTGACTCGCCTAGCCGGCTTTGTCAGCTGCGCGAGAAGCAGTGTAACGGCGCGTTTGTACACATGAAGACTAAGGGAAGGAACGGTGGAAGAGAAGGAAGACGAGGACTGCTTTTAGTCTGGTGGCATCGCAATATATCTAGTGCTCTAGCGCCGACCCTTCTAAATAAACGTCTCACGCCTTGTAAGAATAATATCTCACAATGGAGAGGTCTCTCCACAACTCTACATTCAAGCAAGGTTTGAGTACGGGCTAGTTGGTATTCCATGGTATAAATCGTCACTTACAGCGCATACATAGACGGAGGACAACAAAGGACGACGTAGACAAGCGCTGTTCCAACTGATTTTTATTTTCAGAAACGAACGTATATACCCTGAAACGCTTGTCGCTTGTCTACGTCGTCCTTTTTTGTCCTCCGTCTATGTATGCGCTGTAAGTGACGATTTCTACATTCAAGTATGGTCATTTACGCAAGAACTCCCAACACTTTGTTGAAACACGCAAACATTTTAGAGTAGAGCATCAGCCTAAAGTACTGATGAATGCCGTCCTGCTAAGCTTATAACACAATTTTGTGCTCAGATGGGCGCATCAGCTGTGTAGTCAAGTATGCAAACCTGAAAATCAGATTATGAAATGATTATGGGTAGTATAACAACATGAAACAATTTTGAATTATTGGCCTCAACGTTGTGAAGCTTGACAGCGGGGTTACAAAGGTTTTCATAGTGAACGGCTTTGGAATAACTTTAACCAGCGCGAAAGTTATTTAAAGTGCACCCAAAGCATGCTCACAAGCGTTTTTACATTCTGTCATCCTAGGAATGCGGTCAAAGAATCGAACCCTTGACCTCGTGCTCAGAGACAGAATGCCATATTCATTGAGCCGCCCGAATGGTAACATCAAACAAGCGAACTCAGCGGAAATACCTAACGTAGATATTGAGAGAAATTGTTTAGATTGTGTGGTGAAGATCGCCGGTGTCTCTCGCAAGTAATTTCTCGGGAGGGCATGCGTCAGCTAAATGAGCTCGCACAACAACTTCGCATCCTTCAGGGCCACTTCGGTGCTCGAGTTAAACGCCATGAATTACGCTTCGAACTACTAAACATGCTTAAACCTTGGAGCAGCACCTGTGTTCTTTAGCGCTTTTCATTTAACTATAAGTGAGCACTCCGTGGATGGCAAAGAACTGTTAAATAGATGTAAACTTTCATTATCACTTCTATTATCGTGCTATTCCTTTCATAGAAAACTTTAAGGCTTAGGAGGGGCAGGTTTTATAGTGCACTTGTCGCCAACATTACCAGTTTGTTATAAATAAATAAATCAATAAATCAATAAAGACGTGTGTCATGCCACGAAGGTATTTTTTTTTCTTATGAAAAATAGCATCACTAATTTAGTACTGGTAGTGCAAGTAGAGCAATATAGTGCAAGTGCAGTGCACTCGATGGGAAATTGCAATCTCATACGTCCTCGTTTCCTCCTGAAGCAGCATCCGAGTGCCAGACCTTTCATTTAAGTTTCCATTAGCGTCATTTTATCTTGTCGTTAAGCATAACTATGCATTTCTGCTTATTCATTTGCCATAAAGTTGGAAAAGCAATGTAGGACAGTTCCATTGATGCTTGAATCTACCCCTCGAGCTTTTTTGCTATCCGTGATTTGAAATATCGTCCTTCTATGCTATGTGCTGTTCTCACTAAAAGGAGTTTAGTTCAATCGCTAGATTTCTCAAGAATTTACTTATTCGGTGTCATAGCATGATAATTCGCCTGGAATCGGCTTTTTTTTTTTCTTGTGTGATCAGTGGTATACTGGAATAAAACATAGAGTGAAGTCTGTTTCATAATTTTATAATTTTCAACAGCCGAAGTTTTAACATTCTCAAATAGCTACACGGACAACTATGTCAATGTGCTCCCTTCAAGCGGATCTAGTAGGCGTGTTCGGTTGTAGCAGTTTTGGCATAATCAAGCAGGTCGTCTGAGTGCCAGAGATGTCTGTGTGCTGAGGCAAAGACCCGTAAAACCTTACCGACGCAATGTAAAGGTAAATTTCTGTCTTCTTTTTCTTTTCACTATCACAGTGTACAATTGCATGTTAGTCTCGAGTGCTGTTTCTGCCGAAGATTGAATTCAGTCTTCGCGAATAGAAACAGATATAGAACGTCGGCGAAATTGGATGCAGTTCTTTGCGAAATGTGGGAACAAAAGTTTCAAACTGCGCCAGTTTGCGTCGCGTCCAAACCAACGTTGCGCGCGAGCTGAGCGAATGAGAACAAAAAACGTCGGTGCGGACGCTTTAAGAAGATTTCAGTTGAACACAATTTGGACAAATAAGGCATCGTTAACAGCTTGGTTAGGGTAAGAAATAAAGAAGGAAGGAGCGTTTTGTTAATGGCACGCACGAAAGGACCCTCCATCCCGTGCGCACTGAGGCTTTCGAGTGAGCTTGAACGCGTTTTCTTATAAATTATGGAGCCGCCTTTCCTCAAACGCGCTCCTGCCTCTACATTAGCATTCGTTCGCTTATCGGGCACTCAGTCGCAGGTGATTTTCAGTTATCAAATGAGGCACTTAAGAGGGCCTGCCACGAGGGAGTTTTACAGTCTGCGCAGCAGCTGTCTTCACAAATTTGACCATCCCGATGGTTGTTTTTGTGCACAACAACGTGGCAGACGGCGTCCACTGTCGCCAATTCTTGGCAAGCTGGAAATTGTCGTCACACAGATTGTATGGAGGCGTCTGATGAAAATTCGCTTCGGTAATTAGGACCATGTTCGTATTGGAATGTTGTCACTCTCTCTTGACGAAAAGCATGGTGATGCCAAGGTGTCCATCGCGATGCCGAGAATTGTTCTTTAACGGATTAGCGAAAATATTTTGTTGGGACGATCAACATAGAGGGGCAGGCTTTACGAAGAGCATCGGGTGCCAGAAATAGACAACTGGGTTTCTGAGCCCTAAGTGGACCATGTGGGCGTTTTCAGTTTTATTGAACAGATTTACAGATAGATTCAGTTGCATCCACGGCAAGAAGATATTCATGTGTAATGTTTTCACTTGCATGCGATTGATCGTAAGGTAGGCTTTGGCATATGTAGATGTGAAATCGGTAAGCAGATGCGCTCCAAAGCTATGAAAAATTATTGAGTGATGACGACTTTGGTCGTGCTGGCCAAGATTGGCCCGAGCCCTGGCGGGAACAGATTTATAGCAGACGACCGAAACCAGAATGTTCTAAGGGTACATTTTAATATATTACGCAAACAGTGTGGTAACCTTCAATAGTCTGGTGACCAAACAAGAGTTCGTGATTGGCAGCCATCTACTTGAAGTTTTGGTGAAGCAGATTCATTTAAGGCCAGTAATAATAGGCGGCCCGGATCGCGAGTATTGTTTTCTTTAGTAACAATTGTTTGGTGCGTATAGGATGAGCCGTCTTAACGAACGGCGGCTTAGTTATACGATTGCAAATTAAGGTGCCTCACCAGTGCAACAATGCAGCAATAAGTGTCGTAAACTTGAAGGCTAACAAGAAAGAAACTTGAGCGGCACCCATAAGAGCCCGGTAACGTGTGGTAGAGCCGAAAGTGGCAGCTGCCATGTGGAGATAGGACGCCGGGGGATGGGATTACAGAGTAAATGCGAGTGGATGATATTTAAGATAAGTTTAGGAAGTGGAGTTAGGCAAAACACTAGTTTTGAGTAGTTTGAACATTTCTAACCTGCGCACTAATTGGCTCAGACATGAGCGTACTCGCCCGTATCAGTTTCTCGAGGACACAAATGTTCGAAAGTGAGACCTGGAGCACACCGCCTGCTTGACTGTGGAGATTATCGATGTTCGCTTTTCAACGCGTTGTTATCTGCGCGATCACTCTGGACGCTTCAAGCATGCCTCGCTTGGTACGATCCTGCAATTCAATAAATGATTTTCAATTATGTCACCTGTCCTTCTGTTCACCGAGTACGCAGCTGTTTGCAGCTAATTGGAGAATGTTACCGCAAGCACTTAATTTCTTTGCTGCAGAGTGTTCCAAAGCGTCCGTCAATATTTTGCGGGTAAGTCTTTCACAAAGAGGCAATGAACCTGCGCTTAGTTTCTAAATTTCTGCGTGCGTGAACAGTTCGTCGTCTCATCCGCGTGAGTACGTAATATGAGGACTTCCACGAGAAATCGTCCTGCTCACTTTTTCTTTTGCATCCGTAACTTTACGAGGGCCTTCTTCAACAATAAATTCCGAAAAAAAAACACCTACATTCATTTGTCTTTTTTTTACTGAGGAGATGGAGACCATTTATACATAAGAAAGTTATATCAAGTGCTCTGCTTGCCTTAACTCTCATAAACAGTTTTTTGTTGAGAATAACGCTACTATTTAAAGTCTACGATAGGTCCTTGCGATAGGGGCATTGCTGTTAGCGCGTACATTTTGCTGATGTCCTGGTGAGGCTATCATCATGAAAGTAACTGACTTCTGCTCCGTCTGGTAACTGTCTATTGATTAAGTGTTTATGCTCAGCTCTCTTTTAGTTTCTGCATGGTGTTGCCTCGTAAAGGGGAGTGAGTGTTTGCATTACCGATTCTCCTGTGCACTGGTGGCTCTGTGCTTTTAGACGCGACTGCGACTATATGTGCTTTATCCGAATACCTCTTTATGTAACAATTTGTACGACAGAAAAAAAAAAGCTTGTTCTGATGGCGCAAGCGATTGTAATCTCCTTACTCTGAGCAACAGACCCCACGTTTGAAATAACATCGTCTTTCCTTTTCTGACGCTCATTACCTAATGTTTGATTTATCCATTTATTCTTGTCCTCATAGCACGTCGAGCTCATTAGTTTAGAATGATAGCCGTTTCCGCACAACAACCTTGCACAGCCAAACTATATGCTCGTCGATGCGCTTTCGCAATAGTTGATTTTTCTCAATCTGAAATGTCGTGTAGCTGAGTGAGGAAGAAAAACGTGAGTTTCAAACCCCCTTCGGCCCTAAAAAAATTAAAATGGTGTTGTCCGAGCGTACTGGACAGTGTGATGCAATTTTCACACTGAACAGACCAAGTCTCCACAAAAAGATGCGGAGTAACAAACGAAAGTATGTATTTCCTTTATAAGACTGAACATTCCGATAGGTATAATGGACCATCAATACTTTTTTTCACGGTTGCGAAAGAACACCAAAAGCTGCCTGAAATTAGCAATGCGATAGAATTGGCAGCGGAAAGTTGCTTTCTTAACAATGAATGCGCCGAAAAAGAGAAGAGGGCTGGGGGAAAATGGTTTATTTTGGTTATTCCGTTATGTAGGAGAAGACAAAATGACACATTTGGCTATTCTATACTGCATGAACGACAGTAGAAAGTGGGGATCGGTAAAACTAGAGCAAACATACCCGGAGGAAAAACACGAATCTCTAATACCGCTGCATAAGTTCTCCCGCGGGCTACTGAAGACAAGTTGGAAAGCCTTGTTCTCGGTTCTCAAAATGTAGGCGGCAGTCGGAGCGCTTATTTCAGGCAGGACGTGTCTCGACAGCAAAGGCGGTCAAGAACATCTGCTCCTGCTCTTGTTTTCCAACCGTCTGCTAACCGCCGCCGAATTCGAGGTGCGGCGACGAACGCACTAGGACTAACGTGGCGGAAAGAGGGAGGGCGACCAGACTCTAGGGCCCCGGGACGTTTTCCGGCGCGCTCGAGGGAGACCACGGAGGAGGACGTACATGGGGAGGAAAGGGCTACAGGCCAAATGGGAGAGGGAGAGGGGATTCTGGTTGCGTCGCATCAGCGCTTCAGTGCATGGTGGCGGTTCCGGTAACGGCGGCGCAAATGGAAAACAAGCATGATGTGCCGGCGAGGAAGCGCTAAGCACGTCGGCGCCGTGGCGTCACAGCGTCGGGGCGGCGGCGAGGCGCCCAACCGTGCCCGCACCCAGCCGGGCTTGGACGAAAAGCTCTCGATTTGCGCGCTTCCCATATTACAGCTTTGGGTGCCGCCGTATATAGAAGCGCTCCGGAACAGGAAGCTTGCACGGGGAAGCGAGGCAGGAGGGGAGGGGGGCTTGCCGCAACGAATGGGTGCGCTATGTGTGCACTGCAAGCCGGGACGCAACGACAGCATCGCCTTTGCCGAGGTTCCGGATTGTGGTTTGTGCCTGCGTCTAAGAGAATTAAGTGGATTTGCCAAGCGCTTCGCCGCCGTTGCACAAACGCTAATGGGATGAGTGAGCCGAGAAAAAGAAACAGTGGGAGCAGTATCTGAAATAGCTAGTTTTAAATGTCGTATGGGAAAGCTGCAGAGATCAATAATGCAAGGATGCGCCAGAGTTCCACTTGGATGCTGCACAATGGAGGTACTCGATTTGCTCTCAGGCATTCTAAGCCTTTCCAGCTCAGCCTTCAGGAAACTAAATGTAACAAACTTAAGTATGCACACAAGACTGCAAGCGTTCTTTAGAACACGTGAGCAGCGCTAGAAGGAAAAATAGGTCTGAGGGTTCTGCGCAGCATACCGAAATGCTCAACCTCTGCGGCATTGAAAAGTGCAAATTGCACCCCATTGAGGGAAGTATGTGCGACGGTTGCAAGGAAGCTTCGCTTTATGGTCGCACTCGTGTGCCTTACAGCACGTCATGCGCGTTCAAGAAAACAAAATCAAAGCAGAAGTAGCAAACCCGATAGATCACTGCAGGCAATGGAGCTGCTGTAATTACACGTGGAAAGAAATGCGACTTTCCCGAGCGAATGTGCGTAATCCTTTCTTCGGCCACTTTACTGTATTTTGGGTTTCAAACTGCCAGGTACATCGTAACTCAATAGATAGTTTATTCAGAATTTCAAATAATTGCAATTGAAGATTGGTAAAGAGAGAGATAAAGAGCATGTATCGTAATATAAAAAAAATTAAAACACTGCAGTGATTCATCCGGCTCGGAACTCATTTATCGCACCAACAGCAATCTGTCACAGTGCACAGTGCAAACACTGTGATCTTCTCAAGACTTGCTTCCTTGCGAATGTACACAGCTTCGTAATCACCCAGCACACTATGTTAAATATAGTTACCTAAGGGCCCTGTAGCTATTCAGATAAATAAATAAATAAATACTTTAACATCGTCAGACTCATTTCGCTTAATGCAATATGGGGGTGGGAAGGGGGGGAAGGGGATTTCGTTTCTCTTCGCTATATGGTGAGGATGACACTAACGATAAGGATGCAGGCCATCTACTACTGCATGATAACATGATAATACCGTTACAGAAATTGCACACACAGAAGATCCAATTCGTGACATCCAATTGCTTTCGCAGTAACTGACGTTCCAATGCCACTCGCTTTGAATGGTTCTGGCAAACACCTTTTATCAATTGCATGAAGTGCTCCTGCTTGAAGAATGCTTCATCTCATTGTCAGCCATAAAATACTTCGTATTATATATAGGCAGCTGTATAGGCGGCCTTAAGAATTCCATGGTTTCATGGCGCACCTTGACACTAGACCATTGTCCCTCGACAAGATTTTCACATGCCGCCGACAGAAGACATCGCAGGTGAAGGCGACGAAGGGACTTCGGTTTTTGAAAGAGACCGGATTGGACAGGCGGCTGTGACAGTCTTATCACGTACTACCATGCCAGATTGATGGACTCTAACGGACGATGTGTGTGTGCTGTGCTATGTGCTCTCTCTCTCCCTCCCCCTTCCCCATCTTTCATTGCCCCATCCCTCTCCCATGTGTAGGGTAGCAAACTGGTTAATTTAAACTGGTTAACCTCCCTGCCTTTCCTTTTCCACTTTTTCCTTCCTTCCTTCATGGTAGCTCGAGTTCCTTGCAATCGGAAAATCCCAAAGCGCTGTTCTGCTACAATCAAAAGAAAATTCCAATATTGACACAGCAGCGAGCGCTTTCTTCCTCTGCTGAGGTGAAGCGAGTATCGCAGGCTGTGTACTCACTTCTCTCCAAAAATTTGTCCCGAGGTATGGAGGGAGTGGGTGTTGCTGTCTAAACATCCGTGATTAATTTTCCTCTGTACTCTCCCACCGCCACCTGCGTTCCATTATTCAGACACACAGTGTCTGTTTTAATTACAAACGCACTACCACTGCAACAAAAGAGGGCAATGCCAAAAAGGGCCAATTATTGTGTCTTCTTATTTTAGTATTGGGTCTATCAAAGTTAAACAATAGAAGCATCTAGAAAGCGTTCCTGTTTCTCGAACCAGCCGAAAAATAAAAAAAAAAATCTTCCCTTTCACGGTGCGCACACTCATCACATTTGCCGTTTGAAAAGTTCCATTCAGTACTGTATGCACTAAGTGTTTGTTTTCGAGAACAGAGCTCGTGAAATTTCGCACGAACAAGGGAGACGTGAGGTTCAGTCCCGTATGCAACATTTCACAACCTTTCGCGTACAATGCTTCTTCTTCTTGCTTCGTTCTGCTGCTTTTCTTCTTCTCCTCAAGCGCGACATTTCTGACGCTCGCTCTACCACCCGCTAGTGTGAATTTCCTTCCCCCTAGAGGAAAGAGGAAGTCGAAACAAAGCGCTCAGATTCCGCGGATTTTTCTCAACGGCAGCGAAACCAGGCCTCCCGAGTGCCGCCATTTTTCAGCGATTCTGAGCGGCCCCGGACTCTTTTGTTGAGGCCCCTGCAGCTCCGGTTGCGAATGCGAGGACAAGCGCAAGAACGCGAGTCAGCACCCGTATTTTGGGAATGTCGACCCTGCTTGCACAGAGTGGAACAGCGCGCCGTTATCCAGCTTTCTCCCTTTCTCTGCCCGAGCCGTCTTTGCGCTTTCCCGTCAATCACCGTAGCAGCGGGAAGACGTCCTAATGTATACGCAACTGAATGTGAGAATAGAAATAAAGAAAACTCGTAAGGCTCACAACGGAGTAAACAAGAATGGGTAGACAAGATCCGAAGATACAGATAGTGTCAGTGCCGGTATAAAAGGGTGGCATGCGGTCGGGAGGGAAAAAAGGGGATGTGAATCCTAAAGTGGTGGAGGTGCAAAGAAAGTAGAAAGTTTGGCCTCTCTATCCTTTCTTACCCTTTTGCGTGACCTCGGTTCCACAATGCGGGGGCGAGTCTGGAACCACTAAAGAGGAGCCGTGAAACTTGAGGAATTTCGAAAATCTAAAAAAAAAAAATAAAGCGCTGTATTCATCAGTGCCGGGCTGCCTATTTGGCTCCTATCCGGCCAGCAGACTCAATAAGTCAAGCTCCTATTAGGAACAAACAACAAAAAAGTATGAATAAGAAGTCACACAAGTGGGAAAGCCACGGTTGTGCGCCTTCTTTTATCTTTATTTTTTTTCAAGGTTGGTTCGTGGGCCATTGATCTCGTTTGCCGTCAGCGCCACTGGTTAGAGCATTGGCGTGCGATTTTGTTTGCTCGGTCCTTTTTTTCGATTTCGGACATTCCGTGCCGCTGTCTGAATAGACAATTCTCTGCGGGGATCGGGGGAGACAAAAGCTGTCTGCACGATGCGGCGAACGCTCAACGCAGCGGCTATACCATTGTTCGAACGGGAATGCTAGTGGTGATCCGTCTTTTCTTTTTTTTGCACGTGGATCACTCTCTCCTTTGATTGCAAGGAAAATTAAATGAGACGGCGACTGGGCGCCTCTCAATGACTGGCTGGCCCCTGCAGGGGCTTATGAAAATGAATTATTCATGCCATTGTGAGCTCGTCGTGGCACACTCACGCGCTGTTAGCGCGGTCTCTTCTTAACGCGCCTTTCTTGCTTGCCACTTTTTTCTGTCTTGGTCAACGGGCAAGGTCTGACGAATGCAAGATGTCAGAAGCCGCCCTCGAAGGAGAATAAGCTGCCCTTGACTGCACAACTCTCTCAAGATGCCCAATCACATCCTTCTATGATTTGTTCTTGCGCTGCACTTACGAACAATGGGCGCGCGGCGTTTCTTTCGGACGACTCTGGCAGCGCAAATTAAGAACGCGCTTACGCCGGACCTCACGGAGCACAGAACATGCGTCTTCTTACGTGTCTCATTCACCTTATGCGCCCCGGGATAAGGGCGTATCTTTCTTTGAAAAGTTCAGCATCCATCACAGCACTCACGCCCTCATGGTGTCCTTGCCGTGGGCACCATCATAGCCGCATTAGAGTACGCGTGTGGTTGAAGCCATGCATACACGATTCCGACCGGACCGCTGCGTGAAATTCCAGCGTTGACTGTTGTCTGAGCGCTGTCTGCCTCGTATCGGCAAGCGCCGATTACTATGTGCACAATTTGGATGAATCTGGCGCCTAAAAGCTGTACACACCTCCTATAGGTGCGCATACAGGTGTGTGTACTCCGGCTGCGCACAACGTGTAAGTAACGCATAGCGGAGTTACTCATTCCTTTGAGGAAGAAGTACGAGTTTGTAAACGCTACACCCAGCCCTTAGTGACACAGTAGTGTAGTGTCACACCGGTAAAGGTTTGATGGTAATCACAGCTGTAGGGGTGATGGATCGACTATATGCGACTACTGTAACTGTGAGGAAGCCATCGAGCACCTCAGCGTTCACTGCATCTACTTTTCACGTCCAGCGTCAGCCTTTTAGGAGCACGCTCAACCACCTTGACGGCCGACCATTTATAGATGCTATAAGATCCTGGTGCGCTTGCCCTCATCCGTCGTGCTCTAATAACTTTTCTAAAATCAAGGGCCCTGAAATGAAGTTTATAGACACCCTGAGTCAACTATTGAGCGAACGTACTACCTCTCTTTTGGCCTTCTCCTTTTCTCTTTTAATTTCTTATCCGCTATCCCCCGCTCTGAGTAACCAAGCGGACGTCCGCTAGATCAACTTTCCTGCTTTTCCTTGTGTCCTTCGCTCTCTGTAGGTGTATGTACACTGCACCGTACACGTTGCGTGTAAAATATTTATAGTGCAAACCCTCTGGCAAGCGTTTGCACCCTGTGTGGGGTGTACACTTTTAGTGCAGTGGAACGCTCCGCGTAGATACGACTTCAAAAAAGAAAAAAAAAAGTCGTCGAACTCCGCCCAGTCAAAAATTTTCCTCTAAGAAAAATTTTCCCCTGAGATACTCTGCGGAAAGAGTTGAAATTGGTGAAAAAAATGTTAAGTATAATGAGCAGCAACGGTAGTTAGTCGTTCATTTTAAATAAAGCGATTAAATAGGAAGTTAGTAAATGATTGCTCACCGCGTTGTAACTGTCCAGCTACATGCGCTGACACCTGAATGGTGGTCCGCATGTGGCGGTTAAGCTGATGAGTAGGAGGGGAAGGGAAGGGGGGAGGGAAGGTACAGGGAGAGGATAGTGTAACACGAACGAACCTATTCACTTAATGTGCAAAGCGGGATAAATAAATAAATAAATGAATAAATAAATACATAACAACAACCATATTACACAGAAAAACCATACTTTGGTTGTGCTGTCACTTCGCCGAAGTGTTTGTTACCCGGCCCAGCATACAGTAATTTAAGACCTTATACGGCCTCCATCGTAAATTTCCAGTACATTTCTTAGTTGTTGTTGTTGTTGTTATTATTATTATTAATGCGTTTTCGCGTATTCAATATTGGCGCGCTCACAGAGAATCCTCAAGTGAATTGCTTAAATGCGCAGAAAAAGCGTCTCTATGAACTCTGCCACTTCATTAAGTATATTAGACTCACATGACGTGCGTATCACCGAATTAGTGGCGATCTCTGCAAATTGTAGTTCCCATTACACTTTGTAATTTAATGGGGCGTTGTACACTGGCTGTACCTAATTGTTTAGGCTTTGTAATTTGCTCGTCGAAACGTCAGTAGTGTTTATTTTAATAAGCAGTAAGTATACGTCGGAGCAAAGATAAATGGAGTTTTGATTGTGGCTGTTTTCTCACTCACTTTCTCTATTTGCTTATTTTGTTAGTTAGCTTCAATAATTCAACTAATACAACTAAAAGCATAGCACCACTACCGACAAGTTTCTTCCGACTATGAAAGTAAGCAGTAGTCATATTTTACTGCTCTAAACGGAGGGCCTCTCTCCGGAACCCGATAAAGAACAAGAGAATGGAACGTCGTGACGGGCGTAATGGTATGCACTATCGGCTCGTTTTAGTCAAAGTTCGCAGATGGTTACGCGCCCGAACTACAAGATTACACGCTAAGGCTAATATAGGAAATTGAAAAGCTCACCCAATAACGTGAAACGTGAGCTCGTATATCATCCGTGACGTGGCGCTAATCTCGCGTCGAGCAGTACTGTAGCGCAACGTAAAGTTTGCCCAGTGGCCCGAAGCGAGCGGTGCCTATATTAACGCTTTCCCGCATTTCTGCGTCCGCTTACTACCGTTAAAAAAAAAACAATAACAAGAGATGATTAACGTGGACGTGACGCTTGCTTTCCTAGCCTGACTACGACACGTTCCGCAAGGATAAATCGTTCCCACGCCCAACTGCAGAAAGCACTGCAGTGATGCTCCAGCCAAAATAAATGAAGCGGAGAATGCAGTGCTCTGTACATGTCGAGCTTATGTGATTAACACTGGGGCTTTACGCGCCAAAACCACCGTATGCCTGTATGAGGCACGCCGTATAGTGCGGAAGTGCGGATTAATTTCCATCATGGCGTTTGTACTGCTACGCTTCTAGTTCTTCTATTCTTTTATTAAGTTGTTTCTTTCCGCTCTGTTTTTTTTAATGCGAGTATGTCAATTGTGTCATGTTTATTAAACTATCACTAGGTTGTTTCCAATTTTCGTTTTGTAATTATGACCCTCTACTCTAACGTACAAGCCTTGACGGTAACATATAGAAAAAGAAATTATTTACCCTCTGGGATTCTGTAACGTGCACCTAAATGTAAGTACACGAGGGTTTCTTACGTCTCGCCCCCAGTGAAATGCGGCCCCCACGACCAGAATCGAACCCGCGCCCTCAGCAACGCAATGCCATGGCCGCGGCGGGTACATCGTGCTTTAACGAGCGTCCTTGACTCGTTGAATGGCCTGCCATACGCTGCCGGTAACGCACGCTGCTGTACATTACGACTGAAGCGGAGGAGCGTACGCCATTTCCCGATAAATGCCATGTGTGTTATCTGGCGGCTCCGCAAAGCGTTCCAAACGCGCATTGCATTGCTTCCACCGACAAGCTTTAGTGTTTGGGCAGACAGGCTGAAAAGCCTCAGGTTGCCTGAGCGGCAGTCATTCCTGACGTTAACTAGTAAGACTCAATGGCTAGTTTGCTTGGTGAGCAAAACTTTAGCTCATAATATCACGTCCGGGCACTTGCTTTTGTCGGTCATGCATGTCTGAGTTATTTTTGAAGGTTAACAGACGAAGAGCGACAGTAAGGTCGTTTGGCATCCGCCCCGCCCAATGATGTAAGGCTTGCGGCTTCTGCAAGTAAAAGGTAAATTCGGGAGATTTATATGGACAGATTTCTTTTACTTTTGTTTTAGCTCTACACTGTCGTTCTTTTTTTTTTCTCCAGAAGCATGGTTGTCAATGGCTAAAGCTGCTGGAGCTTGAAGTTTACATGCGGAAGCTCTTATCGTGAGACGAACATAAATGTTCTTCTAAGAAATGTACCGCTGCCTTTCTGGGCACCCGTTATATCAAAAGATGCAGTTACTTTTTAGAGAGATGAAGCAAACTAAAACACATATTTCAATAAAAACCAGTAATTGTGTCTACTTTTGTCTCAGTCTCTCATGCGCCGTCACTGTTTTCGTTTACAAACTTGAACAAGCAAACAAACTTTTGCGTAGCTTTTACTGATGAGCTACTGCTTATCGCGACATCAATAGGTCTAAAATATGTACTTATCATTAAAAGGGAAGCGAACCAGTATCAGTGTCTGAGGCCAAGTGGAGGCTTTTTGTGTTACCACAACAGCAGCAACAACGACGACGACGACGACGACGACGATGACGATGATACAAGATTTTACCAATTGATTGACGACAGAAAGGCAACTGTATTATAGGAAGGGGCACAATAGTCAACAGCCTGAAATAGAAGGTATGCACTGCAGGCAGAAAAAAAGCAACCCGCATAAATACATACAACTGCGAGAGGAGTTAGACCATGCATTGGAACGCAGAGCAAACGGCTAAGGCTTTTTGGTTGGCGGTTCTCGAGAATTCCGCGTATAACGCACGCTCCCGATGTCGAGAGAAACCGCCAGATGCAGTGAAAGGCTGTGCGATGCTTGCGTCTGGCTTCCATGAAACGCCTGTGCGGGGATTCTCTGCCTTAGCATAGTGCGTTGAGCCTTGAAATCTTATACAATTGAGCAAACTCCAGAACGCTGTTCGGCCCTTACTGTGCTCCTCCACAATTCTACATGTATATCACACATATATCCTTAAGCAACATTGAGGAAAAAAAACACATTTACACAAAAAGTGAAAGTTTACATAGAAATGAAGAGTAGGCAGGACGGGTATAAACGCAGAGCAAGAGCATAACAGAATGCGAGGTGCACTTTGGCTTACGTCCTGAACAGCGTACAACGGTACTGACAACAGGCTGGGAATAAAAAGCAAACGCGGGCGTTGGTTTACAGACAGAGATGATTGGCCAACGTAAGAGCGAAGACAGGAAGCTCCCTTGTTGCCGAAGAACTCAATTTGACTTCGCGCTGAGTCCGCGTGGACCGCTATTGACGTGGCATAGCGTTTGCACGCAATCCTCTTATACCGGCTGGCCGAACGCGAGGTGGAAAAGGGGCTTCGTGCCTGTTTTCCTTTTTTTCTGCGCACATTGGCTGTGCCTCCTGAAGACGAGGGAAAAAGCTAACGAGGTCTTCGCATCTGCCATTTTTCTCCTTAGGCGCGTGGCCACCGTGAAATGCGCGCGGTATACCACTGCGCGGTCATTACGGGGATCATGGGATTAGGAGATGCGGATTACCGAGGTTTAGGCGTGGGCTGGCCTTAGCGAGCCAGAGGATGACGGCAAAAAAAAAAGAAAGTAACAAACGCGCTCGCGCTGTGCTGGAAGCTCATTGCGTGGACTCCTTAGACGGAACAGGCCGTCGGCCGAGAGACCCTGCGGCTTGCGTGTACACCGCCATTGGACGAGGCTGGACGGGGCTGGAATTAGCTCGCATCGCTGCCTGCACTGCTTGCCGTGGCAGCTTACGTGACCGGGAGATGCCGCGTCCTCTGTACGAGGCTGGTGGTGGTCAGCAATGCTCGAACGTTTCTCGAAGCCTCCTGTACGTAACTTATCTCGCACGCAGATCCCGGTTCGACATGCTCTGACTAGGATGCTTAAAGAACGTGGTAATCTAGAACCTTGTTCTTCTCTTTTCTTCTTTTTACGTGCGGAGTCTACGTTTGTCCTCCACGCGAAATTACAATTCTTATGGTCTGGACAAGCGGCTGTGAATAGATGTTGTAGTGTCTGCCATTGATTGGGGCCCATGAGCTCTGCGACTTGTAGGTATACGATGCATGTAGATAGCCTGTGTAGGTGCACGCTTTTGTATATTTTTTAGCTGCGCTATTATTTTTAGTTGCCTTTGGCAGATTACATAATTTTAATCCCTAAGCTAAGTTACTCGATGGGGCGGCCATTACACCTACTAGTAATAAAAAAATGCTTAATTGAGAAGGTAACACAATTACACCAATTACTTTTCAAATGATTAACTTTACGGCACATAAATCTACGAAATATAGCTAGACAGTTTGCAAGGAATGTCCTCTTCGAACGAAGTCTGAGAATGGCACTGCTTTCGAGATATGCGCCGTCAAATTTGCAGTCAAACTACACTGCTGTACCGCGTACGCGTTTTTTTTTTTTAAGAAAACGCACTTTCATGTACTGAAGCACTAAAGTAACTGGAATGACAGTGCATTTTGTCAGGCACTTCGAAAGCTGCCTCGAAACTGGAATCGGGTAAACATCGGGGAACTCGGGAAACTCAGGCAGCCGCTGCAGAAGAACGCCCCTCCTCCCTCGTCTGAACCCCCTTGCCTCGCGCGCCACAGTCGGGGGCACGCATCCTGGACTTGCCTGGATATTCTCGCCTCTACTTTCATTCCCTACCCCCTGTGCAGCGCGGTTGAGGTGTCCTCTGCTGAGAGACAGTTACTGCGCTGCACTTTACCCCAACCTTTCCTTCCCATCATCAAGAATCTCCTTCTCTCTCTCTCTCCTGGCCGCGTTCCTCGCTCGCGCACGCGAGATTGAACCGCGTTTGCCGGCTCACCCACACAGGTTTCCGCTCATACAGAACATCACGGCGACGGCGACGGCGATGGCAGAAATGCGCCTGGAGTGTCCGTATAATTGCTATCGCAATAAATAAATGTATGGTCGTTACCTCTTTCATATCACTCGGCGGAACACGAAAGTGAAACGTGTCTTCACAGGAGCTGTTCATTGTCTGCTTCCTGAACTTACGTATGCAGCGAAAAGCGCACGATTTGCACGTCGGTGACCGTGTTGCAGCTTTGCTTGGCGCGCGGCGTCCTGCTGCCGAGTCGCTTCGGCGAAGACACGAGCATTTCGGTCGGCCTTCGTAGTGTGTCGGGCAGCTAGCTGTTGTGCTGCGAGGCGCTCAGCTCCAGGAATGCGAGTGGCCGAGTTCACAGCGTGCGCAGCGAATGCGCAAAGGCATTCTTCTTCACGCTGGCGTCTCTCTCGCCGGACCAAGGCGAGGTTCGCCCGTCGACGTCTTTGCACTTTCTGCGTCGCTTAGCGCAACAATTTTCTTAGTTGGGGTACCATCGCAAGCTAAGCAGTAGGCGGCGTGTAAGCACTGCTGATGCAGGTTGATGCTGCACTCCGTATGCGAAGAGGCGTCACAGATTATTCGTACGAGAAGGACAAACCATGTTTGTCCTCCGAAAGGCCCCATGTAGCCCGCAAAATTACTTTTATCAGACTAAGAAGGGCAATGATTCTGGACAGGTAATGTTTACCGTTTCTGTACGTTGTATCTTGTTCTATCTATGTATACCGTTCACCTTGCCCAGTCATGTAATAATGCTGACGTGGTGCCGCTTACGCGCATCAAAAGGCCAAAAATGTAAAGGACTGAATTAAGATTGATATGTCATTCAGGGCTATATCCCGCTATAGCAGCCTCTGAAATAATGACTGCAATAGAATTAGATGTTTAAACCAAAGCTCGAAGATTATTTGGAGAAAGGGGAAAGGAGACCGGGCTAAGTATACTCGACTATGTAAGCTTCGTAGGTTAAGCTCCATAGGAAGCTGTTTAGCGTTAGCCCATGACCGGTGCCTGTCCTCAAAAGTTGCACGCACGAATTTTGGCACTCCTATTAGAACTCCCGCTTCTCGTCATTAATGAAAGCGTGGGTTGAAGTAGTGGAACCTATAAGCAAGATTTGCCTTCCGGCGCATTGGTCAGCACACATGCTCAGTAGCACACTGACGTGTTA
This sequence comes from Dermacentor albipictus, assembly GCF_038994185.2. Taxonomy (NCBI): domain Eukaryota; kingdom Metazoa; phylum Arthropoda; class Arachnida; order Ixodida; family Ixodidae; genus Dermacentor; species Dermacentor albipictus. The sequence goes on from NC_091824.1 coordinate 115,299,302, forward strand.
CACGCTTCACGTCCTTTTAACAGGCGTGCAGTAGCGCGCGATTGCAGAAAGGTGTGAGTGGACGTGCTTACGAGCAGCAGTGAGTGCCCGTGAGTTTGAGGGGACGTGAGTGTGAACCAGGGGCGGGATACAGTTAACGCGAGTACGAACAAAATTAATTGACGGCGAGTTTTAACGGACGTAAGCATCAACGTGAGTTAGTGTAGCCTAGTGTGAGTGGACGTCACTATATGTGAGTGAGTGCCAGTGAATGAGAGTGGACGCGAGTGCATGAGCGTAAATGGGTGCCGGTAACTGTGAATGGAAACGAATGTGAACGCTAGTGGGTATTGGTGAGCTTGAATAGAGCGACGTGAGTGTATACCGACGAGTTCTAGTGCACATGAGTAAGAGTGAGTTCATTGCCTACCAAAATATGACATTTACTTTTACATTCTTTGGTGTCGTGAACAATCCCCGTTCAAGCGCTAACGCTCTTTCCAGTGCCGTCACCCTCTCTTTGGGGTAAGCGGTGTAAAGGTGCTCGGACCTGAAATGATGACGCAAAGTAGGCATTCTCGAGCATCTTGTTCGAGACCTGCACTCCGCCCCGTACCTCGCTCGTTCTCGAGCGAGCGGCGAGAATCGATGAAGACCAGGCGGCACGAAACTTTGCAGAAACGACTGCGAAATATATCGGTCGTGGCGTTTTTGGTCGAACTCGCCTCCAGGCCTTCCGACGTCGCTCGACCTCCTCGGTTTTGAACAAACATTTGTCCAACGACGGCGAGCAAACACTTGTCTGTGCGAGGTGCACGGCATTGAGATTATATTTGCGACCCCAGAAGAAACGCTGTGCTCGGCGCGCTATAGGCTGAAGGCGCGGCCTATTTCTCGCATCTCGTACTCCCTGCTTCTTTTCCCTCACGCGAGCCGAACGACTTTTCCAGTCTGTACGCGTCTCGTGTTCATCGTTCTCTCTCCAAGAGCGAATGCACTCGGAGAGTAGCACGATAGCAAAACTTTGCGAAAATGCGGAGTCTCTTGCCGCAGACGACGAAGATTGATTTTGGCCCGCAGTGCTAGCTGTTTTCGTACGCCGTTTTCTTTCTTTTCAGTCATCCTCCCCGTCCTCCCTCCGTTCCTCTCTTTCCTCGTCCTCGAAGCGTGTTTCGACCTCTGGTTTCTTTCACAGTGCTAGCGTTCCAGCCCGGCCGTGTTTCTCAACATTTTCCTTTTCGAGACGCTGGTGCGCGCTTAGCGTTTCTTTGATCAGCATTCGAGTCTTCGACTCAGAAATCGCGCGCGCGCGCGCGCGCGTAGAGGGAGCGGAATGGGGCGTTGAAAAGGCCGCCACACTCTCGTGGTCTTATTCCGCTCGATGTTCGACGTCTTCCCCTTCAAGTGCCTGCCGTGAAAGGCAGAGATGCGTCGGCCCCACCCAAGTCGTTGCCCGCTCCTCTGAGCGAGGCCTCCAGCGCACACCGACGACCTATCGCTTCGTAGCGTTATGTGCGCACCGACCGCTGATGCATTGCGCGTTTTCTTTTTTTTTCTGTAGGACGAGTCTGCAGTGCCCTATCGTGCCCTTGGGAGACGCCGCAGTAGGTTTCAACGTTTATTCCGTGCAGTGATCTGGGTGCATGGCGGTTGCTGCCGGTCCCGACGGAACATGCGCAAGAAAGCAAAAATCTGAAACGATTTGTATTTCAATACTCTTTTCAACTTCTGGCGTCCTTCAGGTCACAACATAATGAAGCAGAAAGCAAGCATGATTTGTCGCGTTTTCATTACACCGTCGTGAACTGTATATTTGGCCTTTTCGTAAATGCCGCATCGACCATTCAGTAGAGGGCAGCCTCCGGCAAGAGGGGGAGGTTAGAGGGAAGTGGTGGGAGGTGCCTTCATCAAAGCATACAGAGACAGCATACAGAAGTGGGCTCGCCGCACACTCAGTGCTACCAGCGCTGAAGACCCGGCATTTCTCAGAACTGGGAAGGGAGTTGCAAGTCCCCTCATCTGAGTCCGCCTGTGCCGTTGAGCAACGGTTGGAGAGAGAGAGAGAGAGAGAGAGAGAGAGAGAGAGAGAGAGAATGAGGTACTTATTATGAGAGAAAAGCTGAGAAGTCAGCCTGGATCAGTGTTCTAAGCTGCTACTCGGCGTAGGGGGAAGGGGAATAGGCGTAGAAAGAAAAGCTATTAGTGAAGTCGATTGACTTACTACGACAGCAAAAAAGGCAAAGCATGGGACTCAAAACTATTGATGGCGACGGGAAGCAGTCGCATCCCTAACAATCTCGAACTATAGCCTTCTAGTGCAGATGACTCGAGTCGTCATGAGCAGTACATGCACTTGCAGAGCCCCTGAAGGATTGGTGCCCTTACTTGCGAGCGCAAGTATCTTCGAAGTGTGTGGTCTAAGCCTCTCCGCTGCGCTGCATTGAATAGGTGGAACGCAGCGCGAGCCTTTGTGTAATGTGGTGCGTGAGGAGCCTTTACGATCATGACAGAGCCAGGTCTGCGTAAAGTGGTTGGAGGACGGAATCCTGGCTCTCGGAATTCGCTTCGTAACCCTGTGCATCTTTGCTCCCTTCGTTTACGCCCTTCTTTTGCATTATTCAGGAATGCATAAAAAGTTACCCGCTCGGCGCTTCTCCTGAGGTCTCTGGACTGTGATGCGCTCATCGACTGCACTGTTTGTACATTTAGAGTAGTTGTTAAGCAGATTTTTTGCTGGTATTTACATCCCGGATCTAAAAATAAAAGAAGCTAGATGAAAATATTATACTACTGGTCAGGTGCCTTGAGAAACGCACTTATTATGATACTCTATCGGCGCAATTAGTCCTCTCTTCAGACAAGCTGCTTCAGCTTGAAGCAATATTGGTTCTCCTGGCAGTGGCGGGCAGTCGCCTTTAATCGAATATGCAGCTGCTTTTGCTCATACTAGTTTCTATCAGTAAGCCCTGAAGTGCCTGCTGTCATTACGGACTAGACATCGTGTCACTGTACGTGAGAGGAGATGACACTTAGTACACACCGATGAAGGTCCGCTGCCATCGACGTGTTTGATCGCTTGTTTTGTTTGCATCAATTGTGTTCGCAAACAACTTATTGTGCGAATGTTTCTCATGCAGGAATATGAAGCAGCCTAGTGGAGAAAAGCATCGGCAGGGGCGTAGTGGTTACCCCTTCACTCAAGTACACACAAGTCTTCACCACCCCTTTCAGGTATGTTGCTACTGGCTTTTATATTGTTTCTCAGAAGAAATGTCGCACAAACATTGCAGAGGGAGACTCACAGGAGTCTTGAGGTGCCTCCCTAAACAGCGCTAACAATGTTATCTGATACGACTAGGGTGACATCGACGGTAGAGACGATAGGAGAACGACGACGACCCCTGAGGGATTGAGGTCGGGTTTTCTGCGAAACCCATCGTTCATTCACGACACGTTGCGTGGATGGATACATATAAGCGGTGTCCCAATGCCCGTCGTAGGCGACTAAATCAAAGCTTTTCAGTTAATCACAGCGTTTGAATTTAGATCAAGCCAAAAAAGATGATGAAAAAGCAGCTTCGTGAAGACAATATCGAAGTCGAAAACGACGCATGCTGATTTGCTGTTCAAACAACATGGTGGCTGAGCTAATAGCTTGGAAACTTATGGGGAAGGTCGCCCACACAGCAGTTAACGTGCTTACGATTTTTTGTGTGGTTAACGTAAGCTATGTTGTGGTTTTATTGTTAAAATATGGCGATAATTATGTGCTTTTCTTAGCTTTTTCTTGTCGACGCGAGGTGGCGGCAAGTCGTATAGACGTCTTCCAAATCAATTTCATTACACGAGGTCGAAACTGTCTTCTTAGCAGTCAACGTAGATTGTCTTCAATACTGGCCATAATTTACAGATGCCCGGAGGGTCGAATGGGCTCCCAATAGGCCATGCTTCCAAATTCGGCAATAAGGCGCTAACTTGACATTCTAACAAATTACTCTTCTAAATATCAGCGTATCGCGTTCATCGGGCAAAGAAACACGCAGGAAAGACATACGCGGAGAAAGCTACAGCTTCTTGGACGTGCCGTAAAGCCACGTGACTCAGCAGCTATTGTATGCTACCACCTGTCTAGTTGTATCTTGGTTTTCCGCCGCAGGTTCTGTTGGTACCACTGCACTGACGATGTCATTCACTGTTACTGTTGAAGTCATTTTGGCTACCTATAGCCTCTCGAGTCTGCGGCACGAAATTTGAATTCAGCTAGCAAAAGCTTCTCGATCATATCGATCTTGCTAGCAGAAGCTATGATCCTGCGCTGCAGGGGCAGCTTCTAACGCACACCTTGGGAGCAAATATTGTTGTTTGCACCACATGAGTGCAAATGTAGGACGTTATAGTTTTGACACATGGCCATACATTGTCAGGCTTACTATGGCCGCGCTGTTGCTATATTATCATCTTTGTTATTTAACGTGTTATTAGCACCATAATGATTTTGCTTCAGTGAAATATGTTTTGTTCTCCGTAAGTGATGCAGCCGCTTCAATTGGGACGTACCGTATTGTGAACATGCAACTTCAACAGGCATATATATATATATATATATATGACACTGTAGCGTGAGGATATTATATAATGACACTGTAGCGTGAGGATATTGTACTAGAAAGAAAAATACTTTCATGTTGCCGGCGTTTAACATAGTGCATGGATGTAGGCATATGCTAATAACGTCGCTTATATATCAAACAAAAAGCCGAGCGATGTGTACAGCCGCACGCAAACTTTCTTTTCAGTGGAAATTGCCACAAAAAAAGTTCTCATTTTATTGCAAAGTGCAATTTTTGAATTGTTATACTCATAGATTGCTTCGTTATTTAATTAAATAGCACAGCTGATGAAATCCAAAGCTTTGTCAAAGACAGAAGATCGATCTTGAACACAATTTCCGAAATATTAATTTACTTCTGGTTGCTACGAATGGCTGGTAAATATATTGTTTGTAATGTTTACTGTGCTATTATAAGAATCCAGTTGGTTATTAGCCCGTCATTAGTATAGCTTCTTCAACAAATAAATTAAGTTGCGTGATTTTATGTGCCAAAGCCAAGATTTGATTATGAGGCAGGACGTTGTGGGGAAATGAGTGATAATTTTGATCGCAAGGGGTTCTTTAAGGCGCACCGAAATGAAGTACATGACCTTTTTTTTTTTTGCAATTCGCCCCTCTCTCCCCCATTTAAATGCAGCCGCCACGGTCGGGACTCAAACCCACGACCTCATGCTTACCAGCGTAATGCCAGCCACTAACCCACCACGGCAGGTGTTGTTCAAAGAACGCTTGACAATATCAGCAAAAATAAATGTGGGCCTGTAATTGCTTAGCTTACTTGGGTCACCCCTTAATATAAGTTGCATCCCACCGATGCTAAGCATTAAAACATAAACCAGAAGGGTAACGAAGAAACTTGAGAAGTTAAGAACCGCGCAACAAGCGATGAGACGCAAGATTATAGGCAGGACGTTGAGAAACAGAAGGACAGCTGTCTCGATTAGAAAGCGCATGAAGGCGTCGCCGTTACGACAGTTAGGACGCCATCTCATGCGTAAAGCAAGTGGGCGGTGGTCTGTTAGAATAACAGGGCGGGCGCCAAGAGAAAGGAAATGCAGTCAAAAACGGCCGAGAAATCGGTAGTGTGATGAAATTAAGATATTGGCTGACATATGAAGGAGTCGCCTGGCGCGAGACACGGTTAAGTGGAGGTTTCTGGTAGAGGCCTTTGTCCTGCAGGGAACATAAATTAGTTGCTTTATTAAATTCCACATGAGCAACGAAGTAGCTTGGTTTGTGGCGGCGCGTGGCAGTAACGTTGTGCGAAATTTATTTCTTATTCGCAGTATCCCCATCAAAAAGCTCATTCTTCTTCAGGGAAGCCGTCTAATTACTTTCCTTGTATCGCTGCGCCCTCTTAGTAGCCAAATAACTATCACTTGCAGAGGTAACTGTATGGGAGGTTGAAGTTCGATCGTATAAACGCCGCTGAAAGCCTGAGCGTTAAACGTTGCAGGCACAACTGCGAACCGTTATTCAGTTCTGCTTACATAATTACTCCTTCGGCATAGCTTAACTGTCATGGTAAAGCAATAAGTAATGTCCTGTTAGCCACTTGGTGGTGGCACAAATTTCTGTTGCTTCGCTAGAATTTTAAATTTTAATTAAGTTGTCTAGACGTGCGAGGTTAGTCGGGAACTCGCAAACTTGATATTGACACAAAAATACCGAACAGCACGAACCGGAGAAAACAGCAAGAAAAGGTGTAACGAGCGCCGCTGTATATCACTGTTCCCTGTTCACGCCGTTCCCTTATCGGTTAACATGTCCCTACTCACCCAGTTATACCCTCTACAGAAACTTTACATTAATGTCGGAGAGAAGCCTTTGTGAGCTTCATCTTCTTTCAAGAAAGAATGTAGCTGTAGCAAATATAAAATAGACAGTGAGTGGCAAGTGATATAATACCATCGATCTACCGTTGTATATAGCATGTAAGTACTGCAAAACAAGAGCAATTTTCGTTCATAACCATGTTTTTGATAAATTATAATATGTCTATGCTTGGTACGCGTAACGTAACGTGGCGAAGTACAAGTTATTAATTGGCTCCCTTGCGAAGAAGGAAGTACAATTACAGAAGCGCTGGTAATTTTCGCAATTGTCCTTTCGGTCGAAGCGCCGTGTCGCGCACATCACGATGTGTTCTTTAACAACGTCGCAGCAATGAAATTAGACTGCCAAGCAGCACATAAGTTTATAACCACCGATGCTGCATTTGCGTGATGCTTTGCTCTTGTATCACGAGGTGTATCGTGTTTGCCTCCTTATTCTTATTTTGTTATTCTTTTTATTGTTATTTGCCTCATTTTTGCCGTGTAAGTGTTTGCCTCATTGCCGGTGTAGAGACAGATATCCTGGATCACGTGCGCTTTGTAGGAATGCGAGTGCCCACATAACATTTTCCTTGTTTTTCCGGACTACAAAGAGATCGCAGTGATCGAGGCCTTAAGATGTGCGTCTCTGGAAGGCTAGAAGCAGAATCACACAGTGAATACTGCTCCGTGACCAGCATGCCGCCGCCACCAGGACTGCTTTCACCTCACGCATAAGGCATGGACAAAACATTTGGAAACATCGCAACGTTTGTCAACCGAAACTGAAACACCGTGATGAAGCCGTAATTACGCGATGGCCGCCTCTTTGTTCTACTTGCAAGAAGACTGTTTCGGATAGCGGGTAGCGTCCAAATTAGAGAAACTACTTTGTGCACGCTATTAAGCTCTTCTTAAAGGCGAAATCCTTTCTAGGGTCATGGAGAACTTTGTGTCAGCAAACCTGACCGGCGGAGTGTCCGCCGAAGCGTGATTACGCCATATGAAGACAGATTAAAGACAGATGAAAGAAGGAAAAAGGATTGATGGTGCCAGTTAGTGAATGATAACGTTATAATAGAGATTGGTAGAGGTTAATAATGACTAATAATGACTACTAATCACTTGTAATGACTGCTAATAACTCCGAAATGACCAATATCTCTAACGACGGCTCGTAATGGCCGCAATTGATTAAAATGATGTCTAGTAATTATTAGTAATGATTAAAATGGCTACGAATGACTTGTAATCAGTACTAATGGCTACAAAATGACCAATATGTCTAACTGCGGCTTGTAATGATCACAATTGATTAAAAATGAGGAAAAATGATTGCTAGTGAGTAGTAATGACTAATAACGACTGAAATGACCTGTAATGACTAGTAATGACTGTGAAATGACCAATATGTCTAACAAAATCTTATAACGACTACAATTGATTAAAAATGACAAAAATGGTTAGTAATGATCAGTAATGACTAATAATGACTGAAATGACTTGTAGTGACTACTAATAACTATGTAATGGCCAACATGTCTAACGACGGCTTGTAATGACCACAATTGATTACAAATGACTCAAAATGCTTAGTAGTGAGCAGTAAGGATTAAAAGAAAGAAGAGAAAGAGAAGAGAAAAGAAAGAGGTCAATGAAAAGAGGAGGAAAAGTAGGCTTTCGCCGTTCACTTCTTCAGAGAGATCTTAAGAGACCGTGTAATTTTTAATTTTGTTCGAGAAGAAAGTTAAAATACAAGTGAACGCTTGCTAACACTTATATTTTTTCTGTCAAGAGGCTGGTGATCGGAACGACCATAATCCCTGAACTCTCAGTTAGAGAAATATTTAAGCCTGCCTTCAACAGCCTCTACTTGAAGCCGATGTTCTATTGTGAAAGAATAAACTGTGAGCTGCCTCCTGCTTACCTTAAGAAATATCCAACCAAGCAAAGATGAGTAAAGCTGTAGAAGTCACTGCCTAGAATCAAAGTGTACGTACGGATCTCGAAGTGCTCAAGGTGTGCTGCGTTTGTTGACACTTCTTTTATTCGCGAAGACACGTCGACAAAATGAACGACGAACCGCTATTGTCGCACCGTGCACTGTCATGCACATGCCGAATGAAAACACTCCAATTTTGTGAGATGAGTTTTCTTCGTGTCTATTTGCCCGCGATTACCATACTTTTTCTTTTAGTGGAGTAACATGTGGTTCGGTTATAGTTCGTTTGCGCCTGAGCGACGAAAAATTCCGATAGAATTGGGAGAAGTTAGGCAATATTATGGCGTAGCAGAAAAAAAAGAAAACAAGCGAAAGTGCACTGGACAAAGGGGCCTAAACGTAGCCGCCAAGAAAATTGAGAAAACTGATCACTAAACAGAACTGCATGAATAGTAGGGAGTAATACCCAAGGGCTGGGAGTCGAAACGGTAAAAAGCCCCAGAAAAAGTTCTCGCTGAAGGTACACATGGCCGTTATTGCTATTGTTGCAGTTCTAACACCTGCGTGAGCCTTTAGTATGCCATCTAAAGAAAAAACTTAATTTTGCTTTTGATATCCTTTTCTTCCTTTTTTGGTGACCCTCCGTAGTTGCGCAGCTAAGCCACAAAGCGTGGGATCAAATCCCAGCCGCGGTGGTCGCATTTTGATGGGGATCGAAATGCAAAAATGGCTGTGTGCGGGGAATTAGATGCACGGTAAAGAATGGAGGTCAGATTGGTAGCCACGAGGTGGTCAAAATGGTAGCCACGAGATGGTCAGAATGGTAGCCACGAGGTGGTCAGCATCGAACCGGAGTTCCCCCGCTACGGCGTTGCCTCATAATCATATCGTCCTTTTAGCATGTGAAAACTCAAAGTTCAATTCTTAAGTTGAATTTTTTTGCTTAGTTGTTATCACACCAAACCTGCACTAACGCATATTGTTTTCTAACTCATAGCAGCATCGCATATTTTCAACGACTTCCTCGTGACTGAAACAATGTTAAAAACGTTACTCGCAAAAAAGTCGATGCAACACGTCCTCAAATAAACTTTCGTTGTTTCACATTTCACTGGCAGCTGCAAGGAAAGCCACTCATTCTACGAAGAAAAACAATCTATCAGTTTATGAAAGCCGTGCAAGGGAAGTAAACCGAAAGTTAATAGCTAGTGATGATGTATCCAACATGCTTCTTAATATTTGACTTTGACTTTATTGAAATTTAGAAAATATGCAATTGTCCGGGTGAAGAGGGCTAAAGGTGACACGCGTGGTCACCTGACTTGGCCCTAGACACCCTGAATTTACGCAGGCACAGTTTCGACATGGTAAATTACGAAATACAATTTTCTTTTTTTGACAGGAAGACTAAAACAATTCACATACAGCAATGCAGCATTTACGGCTATACCTACAGTACATCTCGCATTCTTAATAGAAGGGCCGCTTCATAAAATGGGGCATGTTTACCTCATGGGCATATCAGACTTACAACAGACCAGTGCTCAATTTTTTTTAAGCGAAACTTTCTTTGCCTCTTCCTTCGGCTATCCCACTGCTGCGGCTGTGGCTACTGCTGCCTGGCACACCACGTCGGGAGGGGGGAGGGGGGGGGGGTTAGAACGTTTGTATGCATGACAGGAGCAAATCAGAGGAAAGGTGACCCGACCAGCTCGTTGAAAGCCCACCGCGTCGAATGTGCACACTGGCCTCTAGAGATACCTGGCCGTCGCCACATTAGTTTCCAGACAGCTGTAATAAGCCGTGACTCCCTTCAAAAACATTGCAGAACTGCATTGCTTCCCTTTCTACTAACGTGTGAGCCTAGAGGGTATGTAGATAGGAGGGAGGAGAAGAGGTAGTTCCTATACAAGGGACGGCGAGGAGGTGACGTCAGAAGGCAAGGAAACTCTACTACTATACGACACCACTTGCTGGGAAACAGGATAAGCTTAAGTTCAACGTACCGTACAGTACGTTCCTGCTATTTCTGAAAATAAACACCATGCAAATATGTCGAGGGGAGAAATTACGCAGGGCGTGTAGAAGCAGAGCTGCATTAATTAAAGCGCACCGCAGGGTCTAAGCAACACTACGGAAGTGGTTGAGCGTCAAATCAACACTTCTGTGCCCTAGCTTTGCGGCTATGGCATTGCTAGAGGTCGCAGACTTGATTCTGTCCGTGGCAGCTACATTTAGAAGAGGGGGGAGGGGGGAAATGGGAAACGCACGTGCACTTAGATTTTGGGTCACGTTAAAGAACATCATGGCGCGAGAATTAATCCGGAGTCCGCCATTAGGTTGTGCCTCATTATGCGATTGTGGTTTTGGCACGTACAGTCCCATAATACAATTAAAGTTTTCTGCTTCTGCGAGGAATCGATGTGCCATGTGAGGCAATGACAATGCTCAACCCTCTCAGAGGTTATGAAATATGGCGCACAACGACGCCTCAAGCAAACAGTCAAGCAAACAGTCAAGCAAACACCACACAGACGCTCCGCAGACACTCTTTCGTGCCGTAGTGCATCAAAGGTAACGTTTAACATCAACTCACCACACTCATGTTATACTAAACGTTGAAAGATTAAGCTTTCGCCATCAGCATCACCGCTATTTATCGCCAATCAAAAGTAACCAGCAGACAGCTTCGCCTACATCGATTCCAACAGTGCATCGGATCTGCATAATTTTTTCTCCACTTAGTGATTGAGAGCACCGAGCAATACTTCATGGTACCGCGTTTCAAAAAAAGAAAACAAAAAACTGGAGATTTAGGTGCCGAAAACTACGATATGATTTCGAAGCAGGCCGTAGTGTATAATTCTGATCCTTAGTATTTTGTTAACTTGCATCAAACCTATGTATACACAAGCGTTTTCAAACTTTACCTCTATAAAAATATGGCCGATGCAGACGGGATCGAACCGAAGACTTCGACCTATTCAGCACAACGCCATAGCCGCTGGGCTACCACGCAGGTGCAGCTCATTTAGAGACAGATTTAGTATATATGTGTTCTTTACTGCAGTGATACCTCAGGGCATTTGACAATTCTCGCTGTGTCATATGCGTCGACGGTGTCTGCAAGATATACAAAACCTGTAACTGTACTTCCCCACACAGCTGATTTGACGAAACCAGGGGTGGTATACCATGGAATAGAACCGTAATTAAGGTGCCAGAATGTGCGCTGCGTAATGTCATTAAGACCGCTCTCCGTTCCCCCGCACCGTCCATGCTTTCAAGAAGCGCTTCTCAGAGAGAGAGAAAGAGATGCAAGCAAGTTGGCCATAACGGGAAATTTAGTCTGCTACCCTACCTTGGGGAAATGGGGACGTAGAAATATAAGAAATTAGGGAGAGCAGACTATCTGATCCGCAGACTATCGCAGTACCGAATCACTTGTACCACAACAAACACACTTTCAACGGTGCAGCTAACGGGAACTCAGATGTGTTGGCTAGGGCAAGCTATAGGTGTGTAGGAGAAACATGTTTACGAAATTTGAATATCTGTCGTCCAGTACGGCGCGTGAAACCTGTTCCCAAGGGAGCAATTTTGTGGCTTGCTTCTGTCAGCAATGGCGCCCCTTTTCCATGCCACCGAGGCAAATTTTTTATGATTTCCTCGCTCTTTTTTATTTGTTCGTGTTTGTGTCCATCGCGGCACGCTTTAGGCGTGCCTGCGTAGCGCTGGCGCTATAGGGGGGCTTGATTGAAAAATGACGTGGGTGCGGTGCGTCGAGTCGAGGCGTAGCTCTCCACCGAGAGTTGACTCTGTTCTAGCGAGAAGTTCATATCTGGCCTTCGCGCTGCTCGCTCTGGTCCTGCGTGATAGATGAATCTCACACGCCGCAGGCGCTTTCCCCCGCTGCGGTTCCTGGGAGTGCGGAAACGCCCTGCACGCCCACACTCGCGCTTCTGGACCTTGTGTCTTTCGCGAAAAAGCAGCAGTGATGCAGGAGGAGGGACACCATATACGACCATACATCAAAAAAGAGTTTGAGCGAGAATAAAAAAAAAGCGCAATCGGGAAATCATAACAGAGGAGAACGCGGAAAGTTTCGGCCCCACCACCGCGTCACCTTCCAGCGCAGGGGATGCTCGCGAGGCAACCTCATTTTCTCAGCTTGCCCGCCTTGTGACAGGTGACGGCGCCGCCGGTCTCCCGAGCGGCAGCGGCCCGATTGGCGGTGCGGCGAAGCGCCAATGGGCGGCGTGCGCACAGAGTCGCGCGCGTGCCTCGCCAACCTCATCGGTCTCTCGGGGAACGTTCGACTGACTGCTTCGCCTCGCCACGCCTGTGAAACTTCGCCGTCTGTAGTGTAATGAAATTCAGCTCGTCATGCTGTAATGTCAATAACTGCGCCATAAGCGTTGGCTGTTGGCGACTATTAAGAAAGAGAATGATTTCTCAAGCGGAAACCTCAAAGGGGCCCTGAAACACTTTTTGTGGATGTTGAGAAACGCATTTGACGTCAAATTAGTCTATTTCAGAAATACTCCGCGCAGAAAGTACTTCAATCTGTTCAGGAGAAGTGGATTACTCGCAATCGAACATGCCGTTCGCGGTGCTTCCGTGAACTTTTTCAATACATTGTTTTAGCAGAACGTTTACGACGGTCCGCTTCGCACTCGCGTTCCCGCTCACAGTTAGCGGAGCGGCGGACGAAGAATCAGTTTTAGCGGAGCGCTGATACGATCTCGACCAGGTGAGGCGGGTCTTCACCGCAAGAATCAGGAAACGACGATGAAGCCGGGCATCGTGATGATGAAAAAAAAGTAGAAAAGATTGTATTTGCTTCATTGGTACATGGATGTGACTCTCATCTGAGACTCAAGCGATTCTGATTAACACAGGGGCCAGCACGGCTTAAATAACCTCTGGCGGTCATGTGGTCGTCGACGTCTTCTACGGGGGCCTGTGGAAGTATTAGTGCTTTCATCAGCTTCTGTCATTGAGGTCTTGTCCCTAGGTTTGCCTTCTCTTCCCCCACCCTTTTGCGCCAGCCCGGGGGAAAAGGGGTGATGGCGTTCCGGAGTAGAGGGCAATCATGTAAACAATCCTCACACTTGACAGGTCAATTATACGGGGCCTAAGACGGCCTTGATTACACCTTGCGGTCTTGTGGTTGCCGACGTCTTCTCGGGGAGGCTGTTTAAGTAGTGCATTTGTGAGACTTTGTCGTTGATGGCCTCCCGCCCTTCAGATTGTCGTCTCTTCGGCCATCCCTTTGCGTCAGCTCGGGGAATAACAGGGTGGCGCCGCCTCGGAGAAGAGGGCAATTATATTCTCATGGGGACGCCCGCCTGAACGCTTCTCACACTTGACAGGTCGAGCCCCAGGCTTACCGTAACAGCCTTTTCTGGGACGAGGCAGATCACCTTGTCATGGGAAAGTACGCCTGAACGTCTCTCACACCCGACAGGGTGACCAAAACAGCGCCCGGTTGCGTCCGAAAGGCATGTGCTCGCGTGCTGTGCCACCTAGCCGCAGAAGATAAAACAGTGATAGACTTAATACTAAAGTTTTAAGAATTGCCACAATAAAATATTATTTTTGCAATTACTCAAATGTTTGAAGGCCCTTCAAGCAAGACATTGCATTTTTATTTGTTACAGATGTAATCCTTATATTAACAAAGCCGCTGCTCTGCCTTTTTGCCAAAGCAAAGTCTTTAGATCTCTGAACACGTGGTCCACACGTGGTCCACATTAACAAACGCGCACACATTCGAGAAAAGTGGTGTCGATCTTCGATTTACACGTCCGCTGTTCTGCCACAGTTTCGGTGTATCGCACTGTTGCACCTAGAAGACGTGACAAGTGGCTTGCAAGACGTGGTGCTACTGAACCAAGTGAAACGGAAAGAACTCGAAGACATTTTGCTGTGTGAAGTCTTTTTGTAGCACGCAAAGCGACCCGCTTTCGGCCAACGTACTTTTGCACACGGATACTATGGATGGTGGTGTTTTCAAGTCGTACTTGTGATTGAAAAAAAAAAATGACATATCAAAGCTTCATAATGCGTTAAGGATATCAGATGTCATCACAACAGCTCAACGAGTGACTGTGCCAGGAGACGAGAGTTTGTGCATTACGCTACGCCGGCTCTCGTACCCCTATAGGGTGTGCGATCTAGATCATCTTTTTTTGCAGACATTATTTAGTTACATAATTCGCGACAAATATTGTTCTTTCACGCACCGAAAGTAACTTCAAGCACTTTTTGAAGGACGCAAATAGTCACTCCTGGCTTGACATCCCAACCTTGGAGGAATTTTCACAGGTAAATATCATACATTTTGGTTAGTCGCCCGTCTTTATCTTTTTTTCACCCGTCAACCTTGCAGGCTGGGCATTCCAAAGGCGTACCCCAGGATAACTTTTGGGGCTTCATCGACAGCACCGCGAGGGCTTTCTGCCATCCACCGACAAATCAAAAGATACTTTTTTCCGGGCATAAGCACACCCATGCTGTAAAATACCAGTCCATTGTGTGCCTAAACGGCATATTCTGCCAAGTAAATGGACCGTACTACGGCAGCTGACATTATGCAGGTCAGTTGATAAAATAAAGACAAAGGTTCCTATTCGCAAGTTGTCACTGGACGTGATCGACGCAGCCATCCTGTTAAGTTTAATGTTTACTAGCATAAATGCGTTCACAATATGTAGATCAAGGATGGTACATTTTCAGTAAACAAAGCGATCAACTAAGGTTAGCAAAGTAATACATGTGATAAAAGTACATAAGCAAAAACATCAACTGTAGCACATATATTTCAAGACGGTATTATTTATGCTTAGTAGACAGATGAAAGCAGGTACATTTTCAAGAAATATCAAACTACTTTACAGGAACATTTTATTATATAAGATTGTTTAGAAGGAAAGGGCACTCAAATAAACAATTTGTTTTCATAATTTGTAGCAACTTGTGGCAGGGGAATGTTGTTTGATAAAGCAAATGTAGTTATACAATAACTGTGTATGAATGAATGTGTGGTAAAATGAGAGAAGTCTAGTAATGCTAATTACTGAACGAAATTTTATTAAGGTGCTGATGACAAAACCAAATGATTTCGTAATTACTGAAGCAATATGAACATCGAATTTTTTAATGGAACCTGCAACGACTGCTGAGAACTTTCTATGATCAACATGTTTATTTCAATATTGATTATCCGCAATAGTAAATTCAAAGCAAATACATTTTACAGGGTGTGCAACTGCCACATTTGTGAGAAGTCGTAAGGTTTGTTAAACTGGGAAAAGGTGCGAGCAGTGCAGGTTGTCGTCCGCCATGTTGCACACGCTGAAAGGTTCAAGGATGCACTGCACCGCGGCCGCACCTTACAGCACCTTTCCCTGCACGCCGTGCAATCTAGGACCCAGTTGAAGCCAGCACATCTGCGCAACAGAGTATCAGGGCCTATGCGTAGAGAAACTTGGCTGGCTAAAATAGGCCAATAGGTTGCTTTACCTTGTGTACTTTGAGACAGCAAATATAGTAAGACGCGACATGTAGAGTGAGGTGGTGCAACTCATGAAACTATGCCTATTATTGCCTATTTTGTCTTGCTTGCAGTGGTTTTGGGAGATTGGAGCATATTCCGAGTGCAAAAGCCACTTTGTCATCTTGCACGTATACTCCGAAGTAATACGTATGAGAAACTGGAAAAGCTCGTCCAGGGCCACACCTATTGCATCTATGGGGATCCTGCATATACTGTGAGGCGAATGCTGCTGAAGCTCTGCGGCGGAACGTCTTCAAGTGGGCACCAATTGCTGTTCAACAAGGAAATGGGCAAAGTGCGCCAAGCTGTCGAATGGTGTTTTGGCAAGATTGCAGGCTTATTTGCATTTGTCAATTTTCACGAAAATAAGAAAACTGTAGCGTCAGAATTTGCCACGAATGCATAAAGTAAGTGCTCTTTTAGCCAACTTTCACACCATCCTCTATGGCTCGCAGGCGTCCACCTACTTTGGTCTTGAGTCACCAACTTGAATTCGCAAGACTGTTAGTTCTGGCAAACATCTTTAAAGAAGTAAGAATAGAGTTGAATAGTGTGTCATGAGTAAATGAATCCTTAGCAAATGTAAATTGCACACCAGCCCATTGCCTTTAATTTAGTGCATCGAGAAACCTATTTTTGGCAGTCACATAATTAATCCTTTCATTTGTGAATGAAAATTTAGTAAAATCTGATGAGTTGTGGGAGCTTAATGATGAAGCAACAAAAAACGCACTATTTCAATAGGTATGCCTTGTTATAGTAAAGTTTACTTTTCCTATTCATTGCTCGCCCAACTATGTAAAACATGAATGCGTAATGTGACTAAAACGCGTTTCCTCCAAACATTTGTGCTTTTTGATGCATGATTGAATTGCAGAAAAATTTATTTAAGGAAAAAAAAGTGTTGAAACAACTGCTTTATGCACGGAAGGTAAATTGTCACAGAGTTGTAGTTTGTCTCCTCCTAACTTTAGTTCTTGTCTTTTACTTGTGCGACACTTCTTCTTTTTCTAGCTTGTGCAGCTGCAGTGTGGTCGGAGAATGCCTTTGGCAAATGATATGTGAGAAAACGTATAATTCTGCGAAGGCCAGGTTCTAATCTAAATTGTTTGATCATGTATTTTGTGCCTAGCTGTACTGCTATTGTTGAAGTGACTGTCACTAGAGCAAACTTAAGAGTCAGCAGCTCTAAGGAAATAATAAAAAGTGATACTTTAGTCAGATATCTGCTTTCCATCTGCGCCTCATGCCTTAAAGAGCCCCTATGTCCCTGTGACGCCAAAAATTTGTTGTATAACGACAGCAGTGCATTATCCTCTACATAGAACACAGCTGCAAAAATGCTCTTTCTATTCGTAGCAACCACCGCGACGTGTAGTGCTGCTATGCTCATTAAAAATGGTTGCCACAGTAACCTGTGTACAATGCGTCTTTTAAATGTCAAGCGTGGTCTAAGGGCCCTTCAAGAAACAATACAGTTTGAGTAGTGCACTCTATGACGTTATGAACATGTACCGTGCTTGTTCTGTGCGCGTCGCGAATGTACGGCCAGACTTTTCTTTCAAGAGGGAAGCGGGCCTCCCTTACTTTTATGGCTTTCTCTTTCACTGGCCCCCCGCGGACTCCAAGCTGTGCGCGAGAGAAAGGACCCCGCTCCCTCCGTTCGGTTCCTGAAAGAAACCCAGTGACGACGCTTCGGGGTGGTCGGCTGTTGTTTTCCGTGCCCGGGGGCGTCGACGGGGATGGAGAAACCACAGTTGGAAAAGCGCGGGACGGGCAGACTCGCCCCACCAGCCCTAGAGACCGGACCACTTTTTTACGGGGCTAAAACTGAACGTTTTGTGTATTTTTAACTTGCTTTTTTGACCTTCTCAGTGTAATTAAAGTTTGTTTTAAATGTTCAACTGCGTTCGACCCGTTATCTAGCTGGACAGCGGACGCTTTGATCCCGTCAAGTGCGATCCGCGAGGCCAGCATAGTAAAAAAGTGCAGTCGACTGCCATCGTCCGCCAACTCAACGTCCGCTGCAGTGGAATACGTCGCACGGCAAGACCTCCGGTTTGACCATGACATCCGCCTACTGCAAGGACACGGCATCGCCTACAAGTTGAGCAGCTGACGGCACACAGGGCAACGACAAGGTGGGCTCGTTTCAAATTTCATCGCGCAGCTTAGCAGGCTTCACGGCATACGTCCGCTTTGAGTGAGATACGTCGTGAAGCACGCACGCCAAAATGGATCAGGACAAGCTGACGCCTGAAACGTCTCAAATTATGACAGCTGAGCATGAAGCTTCCACGGCAAATATTCGACCACAAAGAGCAACTACGTTTTCCATGAAAGCTAAAGAAACGTATGAAACGAGCCGCGAAGAGCACTGCCGGAGAATAGACGCTGCCTGGAAGAACGTGGAGACAGCTATTTTCAAAGTGTCATGTGCAAAAGAGGAAGACGTTAACAATGCCGCAACGCAGCTTCGCGCAAGCTATGAGCGCTACGAACACGTCGCAGCCAGATACTCTACCTTCCTCGCCAAAACGAGCAGATCTGAAACCCAGCAGGAATTGGAACTTCAAAAAGCAATCGACGCAGATCGTTATGTGACTGTGAGCGACAAATTACGTGAGGCTTCGGAACGAGAACGCGACCGCTTACAAGAGGTAACGTCGCAGCACTCTCTATCGGCCCACTCAAGCGTTTCTTCGAGGTCACGACGATCGGGCTCGTCAACAATCAGCCTAGCCGCCGTACAAGCACGCGCACAAGCTGAAGCCGTCCGGGCAAGAGCAGAGTTTGGTCGCAGAGAGGCCGCGATGCGTATTGAAAAGGCAAGGATTGAGGCTGAATTGGATATTTTGCAGCACGAAAAAGAAGCGGCAGCTGCAAACGCACAGGCAAATGCGCTCGAGGCAGCCGTGGAGCAGGATGGCGGGGAGCGCATGCGCACGCTCCCTCCTGTGGACCGAACGCTGCAGACTAGGAGTTATATCGATGAGCAGCAAGCCCTACGCAACTCTGCGCTCGTGTTTACTGAGGAGGCCGTTACCAACTCAAGCGACGACGTAAACAATGCTCGCACGTCGCCGAGGGCCAACTCAGCTGCGAATAATTCGATGTGTCTGCGAGCTGATGAACGTCCACCTGACTACGATGCTGCCCCTAACAACCCAAGTTGTAAGCATGCTGGAGCTACGAGTCGTCCTATGAACTTACGAGTTGGTCCGCAGCCGCTTGTGCACGCCCCGGCACACAACAGTTCAAGCTCAGAGCTAGCCGATGTCCTCAAATTCCTGTGCCGCAAGGACCTTGTTTCAAGCGGTCTTATCAAGTTTGATGATCGACCTGAGAACTTTCGCGCTTGGAAATCATCGTTCAAAGGTGTCGTCAGAGATCTAGGTCTTTCGGCCCAGGAAGAGCTGGACCTTCTCATCAAATGGCTCGGCCCTGAATCGTCAAATCAGGCTCGGAGATTGAAATCGGTGCACGTGGATGACTTTTCAACGGGCTTGAACGTTGTGTGGAAACGGCTCGACGACGTCTTCGGGCGCCCTGAGGCAATTGAGGATGCACTACTGAAGCGGCTGGAAGACTTCCCGAAGATATCTTACCGGGAAAATACCAGACTCCAGGAACTTGGCGACCTCCTGCTAGAAATCGAGGCTGCGAAAACTGACCCGTATCTTGCCGGTCTTGGCTATTTGGATACCGCAAGAGGGGTCAACAAAATTGTCTCAAAGTTGCCATCTGGACTTCAAGAAAATTGGATGTCGGCGGGGTCGAAATACAAGAAAGATCACGACACTGCATTTCCACCCTTTTCTTTCTTTAGCAAATTCGTTAGAGATCAGGCCAGCATGAGGAACGACCCGAGTTTCATCTTGCGTGCAGAAAATGCGCCGTCTGAATTCAATCAGAGGAAGCAAGACAATGCTACCAAGACCACGCGGCAAAGATCGTCTGTGTCAGCGAGAAAAACAGAAGTGGATCCTGCTTCTGCCAAAATTAATCAAGATGCCACTGCTAACGAACAGCAACCGGAATCGAGGGACTTTAAAAGGTGGTGTCCATATCACAAGAAACCTCACCCTTTGGAAAGGTGTCGCGCCTTCCGTGAGAAAACCTTGGAAGAGCGGCAATCTTTCATAAAGAAGCAAGGGATCTGCCTACGATGCTGCTCATCCAAGAACCACATGCAGTGGCAATGTCAGGCAGTTGTGAGATGCCTCATATGCGACAGCGCCGACCACGCCACAGCGCTTCACCCAGCACCGCCAACCTCAGAGCCTTCAAGGGCTAGTGGGTCTGATGACAGTACGACAGATGACTCAGAAAGAAGAGTCACATCTAGGCGTACCGAAGTGGCAAACGCTGGCAGCAGCACAAAGTCGTGTGCTAAAATCTGCCTCGTAGAGGTGACCCATGAGACCCAGCCTGAGAAAACAGTCAGAGCGTACGCGATTCTTGACGACCAGAGTAATCGCTCGTTGGTTAGGCCAGAACTCCTCAACGATTTCGGAGTGAAGGGGACGCCTACGCAACACACGCTCCGCACTTGCTCCGGCAGTACTGAAGTGGTTGGAAGAGTCGCTCATGGTTTTTTCGTGCAGAGCATGTCAGGCGAAGTCAAGTTTCCTCTTCCACCTCTCCTCGAGTGCAAGGCAATTCCAGAAAACAGAGAGGAAATTCCGACACCTGACGCTGCAATGCACTACCCGCACTTGAAGTCAGTAGCAAATCACATTCCGCCTCTCGAGGAGGCTGGAATACTGCTCCTCCTTGGCCGGGACATCCTAAGAGCTCACAAGGTTCGTCAGACAATCAACGGACCCCACGACGCGCCGTATGCTCAGAAGCTCGACCTCGGATGGGTCATTGTCGGTGACGTTTGCGTTGGTCGAACGCGGAAAACGGGCAGCGTCAACGTGTTCAAGACCCATGTGCTGGACAGTGGGCGACCATCTCTTTTTGAGCCATGCCCAAGACATTTCTTTGTTAGGGAGGCGCCGATTCTCTACTCTGCGGATAAGGTCTCAAAAGATTTACGATTGGCAGCAACATTGGATGACAACCTGGCCCCGAATCTTTTCGAGACAACAGAACTTGACAACCAGCGTGCTCTCTCCATGGAAGACAAGACATTCCTCAAGATAATGAATAGTGAATTCACCCAAGACAAATTAAACAATTGGGTCGCCCCTCTCCCCTTTCGCACACCGAGAAGTCGGCTTCCGAACAACAGAGAACAAGCTCTGTCTCGTCTGCTCTCGCTACGGCGTACCCTGCGAAAAAATCCTGAAACAAGGGAACGTTTCGTCAACTTTATGAACGAGCTCTTCATCAAGGGTCATGCGGAGGAAGCTCCACCAATTCACGTGGACGAAGAATGTTGGTATCTGCCCATATTCGGCGTTCACCACCCCCAGAAGCCTGATCAAATCCGAGTCGTGTTTGACTCCAGCGCTCAGTATGAAGGGGTATCTCTGAACAACGTTCTCCTGACCGGCCCTGACCTGACGAATAACCTTGTGGGGATTTTGATACGCTTCCGGCAAGAACCAGTTGCGGTTACAGCGGACGTCCAGCAAATGTTCTACAGTTTCATGGTTCGCGAGGACCATCAGAACTACCTGAGGTTCCTCTGGTTTAAGGGCAACGATATCTCCAGAGAAATCATAGAGTGCCGAATGAAGGTTCACGTTTTCGGCAACAGCCCATCGCCAGCTGTTTCAACGTATGGCCTTCGACGGACTGCCCAACAAGCTGCCCTACGATTTGGTGAAGATGCCAGGAAGTTCGTTGAAAGAGATTTCTACGTCGACGATGGGCTTAAGTCTCTTCCAAGCGAAGAAGATGCCATTAGTCTGCTGCAAAGAACGCAGAAAATGCTTGCAACAGCTAACATAAGGCTGCACAAGATAGCTTCGAATAGGCAGAATGTGCTGAATGCATTTCCTCGAGAGGACCACGCCCAGGGACTGAAGAACCTCGACTTCGGCACAGACGCGTCGCTTACGCAAAGAAGTCTCGGTCTACTGTGGGACATAGGCGACGACAGCTTCGTCTTCAGGGCTCCTCGTCAGGACAGGCCATATACGCGGCGAGGAGTGCTGTCGACCGTCAACAGCCTTTACGATCCACTAGGGTTTGTGGCTCCAATAACGGTTCAAGGCAAGTACCTTCTCCGTGACCTCGTGACGAAGGGTTATGACTGGGACACACCGCTTTCGGACGAGAAAAAGCAGAGATGGGACGAGTGGAAGAACTCTCTCCAGACACTACAGCACCTTCACGTGCGAAGAACGTATGTGCCAGTCTCGACGCTTGAAGCCGAAAGCAGGGACATTCATGTATTTTCAGACGCGTCCACAAGGGCCGTCGCAGCTGTGGCATACCTACGCGTGACTGACAAGCAAGGAAATAGACACGTCGGATTTGTGATGGGAAAGGCCAAGCTTGCTCCACAACCAGAACACACCATCCCCAGGCTTGAGTTGTGTGCAGCAGTGCTTGCTGTAGAGATGACCGATTCTATACTACGAGAATTGGACTTCCAGCCGAACTCGGTCACGTTCTACACGGATAGCAAAGTGGTCTTGGGTTACATATACAACGAAACAAGAAGGTTCTACGTGTATGTGGCCAACAGGGTGCAGCGGATACGTAGCAGCACGCAACCTGAACAATGGAAATACGTTCACACAGACGAAAATCCAGCAGACCACGCCACTAGAACGATTCCAGCAGCACAGCTTAAAAGCACGAACTGGTTGTCCGGACCTGATTTTCTCTCACGACGAGAAGAGGAGGCACGGTCGTCGAGCTTCATCCTCTTAAATCCTGATGAAGACAAAGAAATACGCCCTGAAGTTTGCACTCTGGCGACGGAGGTGAACAGACGACAGCGACTCGGAGCTGAACGCTTTCATAGACTCTCGAACTGGAAATCTCTCACTCGTGCTGTAGCAAGTCTGATCCAGGTTGCCCATCGCGCAAAGAACGCATCACAAGGAGAGGTAGCTCCCGTTGAGGCGCTCTCCAAAGCCAGGCTCGTCATCATTCGCGCAGTACAGCAGGACGCATTTAATGAAGAGATATGCTGTATCCAGAGAGGAGAGCAGGTTCACAAGACAAGCTCGCTTCGAAGGCTTGACCCATTCTTAGACGCCAACGGCTTGATCCGCGTCGGCGGCCGCTTGAACAGAAGCGACCTTCCAGACGATGAGAAACACCCTCTCTTATTGCCGGGTCGGCACCATGTGGCGAAGCTTCTCGTGCGCCACCACCATGAATGCGTGCAACACCAGGGCCGACACTTCACAGAAGGAGCCGTACGAGCTGCTGGGTATTGGATCGTCGGAGGTAAAAGGTGCATCTCATCCGTGCTGCAAGCATGCATTTCATGCAAGAAGCTGCGAGGGCGTTTTCACGACCAGAAGATGGCTGACCTTCCGGCAGACCGAATCAGCACAGATCCTCCTTTCACGAATGTTGGAATCGATGTTTTCGGTCCCTGGATGATTGTCTCTCGCCGAACGAGAGGTGGTGTTGCAAACAGCAAGCGCTGGGCAGTCATGTTCACCTGCTTAAGCATTCGCGCAGTGCACATTGAGCTGATCGAATCAATGGATACGTCGAGTTTCATTAATGCCTTCCGAAGGTTCCTAGCAGTGCGAGGGCCCGTCAAGCTAATACGCTCTGACTGCGGGACCAATTTTATCGGAGCTTGCAGAGAACTTGGAATCAGCGCTGAGGGCATTCATCGCTCACAAATAGGCAAGTTCCTCAGCGGAAACGGCTGCAAATGGATATTCAATCCACCGCACGCGTCCCATATGGGCGGTGCGTGGGAGCGGATGATAGGCATTGCACGCCGCATTCTTGACTCAATGCTCATGCAGTCACGTCATCAACGACTCACGCATGACATTCTTGCAACCTTTTTGGCAGAAGTTGCGGCCATCATTAATGCCAGGCCCATAACTCCTACTTCGTCTGACCCCGAAGATCCCACAATCCTAACTCCGGCGACACTCTTAGCCCAAAAACACGGAAGCGCATCTGTAACAACTGGGCAGTTAGATACAAGCAACCTCTACAAACGGCATTGGCGTTTCTTGCAAAACCTGGCTGACGAGTTCTGGAAGCGCTGGCGCACAACGTATGTCACTACTTTGCAACAACGCCGAAAATGGCAAGCAACAAAACCCGACCTCAAAGAAGGCGACGTCGTTCTACTCAGGGATAAAGAAGCAACCCGCAACGACTGGCCCGTCGGAGTGATTACACGAAGCCTGCCCAGCGCAGATGGAAGGGTGCGCAAGGTCGAGCTGAAAACAGCCAAAGACGGGGTTGTGAAAACATTCTTCCGGCCAACAACAGAAGTTGTGCGTTTGCTGTGACCGTGATATAGTGGTGGCGTCTTAACAACGGAAGACACCAGACGGGGAGTGTTCTGTGCGCGTCGCGAATGTACGGCCAGACTTTTCTTTCAAGAGGGAAGCGGGCCTCCCTTACTTTTATGGCTTTCTCTTTCACTGGCCCCCCGCGGACTCCAAGCTGTGCGCGAGAGAAAGGACCCCGCTCCCTCCGTTCGGTTCCTGAAAGAAACCCAGTGACGACGCTTCGGGGTGGTCGGCTGTTGTTTTCCGTGCCCGGGGGCGTCGACGGGGATGGAGAAACCACAGTTGGAAAAGCGCGGGACGGGCAGACTCGCCCCACCAGCCCTAGAGACCGGACCACTTTTTTACGGGGCTAAAACTGAACGTTTTGTGTATTTTTAACTTGCTTTTTTGACCTTCTCAGTGTAATTAAAGTTTGTTTTAAATGTTCAACTGCGTTCGACCCGTTATCTAGCTGGACAGCGGACGCTTTGATCCCGTCAAGTGCGATCCGCGAGGCCAGCATAGTGCTGCTGTGCAAAAGTCACCATACTTCTTTGTTCACAAGAATGCAAAAATAAAAGTGAATTGCATGACCCAAAGGTTACAGCACATGGACTCTATGTATTTTATATTGTAAAATAGTTTATTATGCTGGAAGCTACTACAAGCTCGAGGGGTTCTCTTTAGCCATGCGTCTTTCGAGTTTCTTCCAGACGTTCCAGAACCTGCTCGACACTGCACTTCATGCTTGTGAAGGTGTCCAAATGATGCAGACAGTTCAATTACGAACTGAGAAATACTCAAGCCGCTCACAATATGCTCTTTTGTGAGAGCAATCCATTAGTTTAAGAAGAAATTCATTATTTGAACAGTTGGTAGTTTGGCGTTTCACTGTCTTCCTTTCTTCTTTCCCTTTTCAAGAAATGTACTTTACAGCACAAGGTATACCTAGGAAATTCCCTATTAATCTGGCCCAATATAAGATCTTTTCGAAATTTGGACGAAGAATAAGCATTTTTATAATGGCTGGAGTCTACTTAATTTGGAAACGAAATGCATATGCATGTAGGAGACAGTGCGCTTAATGCAGCTTCATCAAATTTATTCTGAGTAATAGGCAGTCTGATGCAGTTTCAGTTTAGAAATCTGACATCACTTCAGACTTAAATACTTTGGCTTGTCTGAATTTCTCAAGGATGAATAGATTGCATTCTTCAGACAGGCTGATAGCACTCACACATAGAAGCCTTGCGAGACAGTGTTGCATATTGAGCTTTTAGTTCCATTCGATTCGCCTGCATCACTCTGAACCAGTTCGCGGCAGTGTACGAACAACGCGACACTGTAAATGACTGCAGAGGCATAGACGCAGTGCAGGCCTTATATTTTGGCTGACTAATGTGCATAGAGTGCATACGTTTATTGGTCTCGAACTGCAGTTATGCTCGGCTTTTTCAGGCTAAATAGATACCACACTTACATAGCCACATCAGACGCACATAATCAGGGTTTTAACGGCACTTGCACCTGTGTACCGCGCTGATGTGTCCCACTTGTACATCTGCACCAAGTTGGCCTTGGTATTAGAGAGGGTGCAGCAAAATCTTCAAGCAGTCTTGCACCATTGCTGTACCGCACAAATGAATGTCAGAGTACATCACCTCGTGAACTAGTTCAGGTGGTGCAGGCGAATCTAGCAGACCTGTTGACAGTGTTTCGGAATGCTTGAATATATGTAAACACAATTGTTCTATTCTTCAAGTTGTTGATCAGCACAAAAAAGAAACAAAGATCAGCTTATTGCTCGACATAAATCAGACTCACTGAGAACTGACTGTTCCACGTCATAGCTGTGCAGCGACGAGGGGCAGCGCATGCGCCAATATTTGTGTGGAACCGATCTCAACGCTTCAAAGAGCACAAGCTGTCCTGCACCGTCTGCACATGCGTAAACTTCCAAACACGAGATCACACGCACTGGCAAGCGTATGTGTGGCCCGGCCTTCATGGCCTAGTTTCAATGCTCTAGATTGTGTGCGCATATTGCTACACACCTTAAAATTAGGTTGTCTGACAAGCATGTGTACCGCTGTCACATTCCACACATCCC
The DNA here is from genome assembly GCF_038994185.2 of Dermacentor albipictus. Classification (NCBI taxonomy): domain Eukaryota; kingdom Metazoa; phylum Arthropoda; class Arachnida; order Ixodida; family Ixodidae; genus Dermacentor; species Dermacentor albipictus. The sequence continues at coordinate 115,325,701 of NC_091824.1, forward strand.
GATACATACATTCCTCTGTGTGTGTCAGGATACGTGAAATGGACTTGTGCAGGAGTATGCCCGCCCTAGAACATGACAGAGTGCGCCACTTGAAGCTTGCCTTACCATGCTTAACAAAAGAAGGTACTGCAGTTGCACAAGATGAGAAGGATACGGATATCCAAAGAGCTAGATTTTTTTTTGACATATTTGTACACAAAAACATACAATGAAGCCAGAGAAACTGTGGTGTAATGGGCGCCAAACGGAATGCAGAGGGGGAGGAGATGGACAACCTATTCATTACTACTCAAGATAAAGATACCCGTGCAACATATACAACATGTACTTGTTCTTTTCTTCTTTGTAAGCGAGCTTCCTTTCATCGTACTCCAGACCATGTTGTGCAACGGCCAGTTCATCTTTTCAGATAGCAAATTTATGTTCCTCCCATCTGGCCAGGAGCTCCAAGCCAAGCTCAATTCCTGTGGAGGCGAAAAAATAAATGTTGCTCAGGTTCTAAGCAGCGTCAAGACGGGCAAAGCTATATTGGATGCCCCATATTAACCCTTTAACCCCCAATCTCAAGCTGTACTCATCATGGGAGGCTGTATCAATATTGCCGATGACGAGTCAAACTCGTTCAGCTCGATGTTGTGCTTGGAGCTAGAAGTTGCGTTCGGAATTGAGGGAAAGCTGCCCTCAAGAGTAGTTTCTTTTTTTGTTATTCTAACCAAAAATGAATCAAGTAATACATTTTCAGAGTGAGCGTGGCATAGAAATAAATATGACTTCGTTAAATAATATTGGGAAACTCAGTATGGTTTTCCGGAATTAATGTAGGGGGTTAAAGGGTTAGGACACATATGTAATATGGGTTGATATAGTGGGCAGAAAAAGTTGGGCATTATCAAAGACAAAATACGACCAAAGCATTTAATAATTTATGTAATGATCAAATTGGTAATTAATCAGTTTTGTCAATTTAGATATTATACCGCTATGTTTAGCGACCATTTCATTTCTTTAGCGACACATTTACCTATGTAGCGACAAGCAACTTTTTTAGCATTGCTGACTCGTCCGGGTAATGACATTCTTTCATGGGGACAATCACAAAATATCTATGTGCAAAAATAAGGTTTGGCACGCGTTTTGCAAGTAAGTTTGCTTGTGCCTACTCCCCTAACACGTATGCGCCAAGTCAACAGGAACATGACTGATAGCTTGCGCTCTCAGGCGCCATATGTCGCACAAAGCTCACAACGTTGGCCAATCTTCTATCTTATATGGAGATCTGTTCATATACTTCTCACTTTCTTCCACCATGAGCAGAACAGAACAATCATCCACTGAGAAACAAGTTTCTTCGAAGATGTGAAAAAGCTGACAATGCAGGCGATACCATTGCAGGATTTCATTTCCACAATATACTACCACCTGCCGTTAGGTCTTACGTATTCTTCCTGCCAGCCGATTACCCCTTCTGTGAGGTTGCAGCTTCCATGACTTGGAATGGAGTCCTCAGAACATTCACAAGAGGCAACATTTCCGACTACTGCGTATGAGTGAGTTATAGGAGGGCTCTACTTCTGCATTTACACATATTCAGTGTTAGTTCACTGGCTCCTTTATACATTAAGGTACAAGAGGCATGGAAGAGTTAACAGCCATCTAGCGTGGCAGGCCTACTAATTAAATGACCTAGCATGACAACAAGATGGGGTAAGAAAGACAGCCAGACAGTTGATCAACTCATTACTGATTTATTTGTCTTTTCAAAACTTCCCTGATATCGAAATTGTCTCGCCTTTACTGACAGTTTCATGCTTTCGCTTAGATTGCATGTCAACGCCCTCCCCCTTCGGATTGTAAAATAAAGAGGTAGTCTAATTAATATCAAGAATACCACACACAAGACGCATTCATACACGACTTATGTTTTAAGGTCGGTTAGACACTCTACTTCTTGCGTGATGCAAAGAAAATGAAAGAAAAGGACATCAGCCGAGTGCCATTATTGTGGCACAACGAAAGTTTCTCTTGAGCACGCTCTCACTTAGTGCCAACAACATGTCCGATATTGAGAAATCTTTCGCAGATATCTGAACATTTCAGATAAGTGCCCTTTCGTTGCACAAGTTATCTCTCAAGGTTCTGTAGGATTCTCTCGTAGGCAGTGGCTTGACAAGTTTCTCGTAAACAGCACCTTACATTTTAAATTCGCCTATGTTCCCATGACCCCTTCATGATTGTGTTCTCGTATATTTATAACCTTGGAGACTTGGGCAGTGTTTTATAATTTCATTGCCTTTTTTTCTGTCCTAAGGTATGATTTTGGGATAGCCGGCCCTTTCTATGGTGAAATTTCCATGCTTCATAGCTATCGAGAAGCATCGCACTACATTAACAGTAAAAAATACAGTGTGACCATACTGTGACTGAATATGCCTTTTAAAGAATTATGCTTAAGAAACCATGCTATGTGAGAAAAAATTCATGTAGCACAACTGACAGACGGGATGAGCAATTACAGAGTAAATTAGTGTCCTCGCCTTGTGCAGTTCTTGGAACACACTGTCGCTTGCATCGAGGTTGCTGCTCTTGCTGCTCCGGTGCTGTGATGTTACCATCATCTGAGGCATCTTCCACTGGGCTGGTGTTCGGAGTTGCAGGAGAGTTTGGCAATTGGCATTCATATATTGTAGACTGCGACTCCCTAGTATGGATGCCGCAGAGCAACGCTGAAGCTGGCGACTCAATTTCTACAAAACCAAAACAATAAAAAAAGTACTGGCAATGGAATGACAGATAATGCATTCTGATCTGCTCAAAAAAAGAAAAACTAAGCAATACCCATCTTTTTTTTTTGCAGTAGTGGAATGTGGTATAGAAATTATGCTTACCTGCTTTTTGTACTGTGTACTTTCTCCTCCTTTTGATGTTACGCATGCAGTTGAAGCAATACACTTGAGACTAGAGTGATCGCCTGTTTTTTCACATTAACACCCACATGCACGCAAAACAGCAGCATCTAAAAAAAAAGTTATATTGTCTGCTCAACGTGAGCTGCTTCAATACAGAAGTTCCAGAAGCAGATGGCACAGCAACAATAATTTATCCAGGCTGTCTGTTCTTTCAATCTGCTGTACTGTGTGGTTGCCCCGATAATCAGTGAAATTAATGTATCGAAAATTGGAGGTTTACACGGGTATGTAAGACATGCTTGACGATTACAATTACGACCCTGTAACATATGTCTTTATGTGATGCATAAACTTTTCCAAGATTGTACCTGCTTTACAAGTGCTGCAACATATGCTACCCACTACATATTCATTCATAAACTTGTCAAACTTACAGCTTGCCGCATGCGTCAAACAAGTGCTACATGAAGCAATGGCCTTTCGTGCTGCACTTTTCAATAAATGCCGCACGATCCATCCAAGCTACGTTGTCCTGCCTTTGCGAATAATATGCGCTGGAAGACTATGTATGCACTAATCGGCAAATGGACCTGCTTACGATTGACGTTAGCACATACCATTCAACTCTCTTTCAACTGCACGGCTCTACTCCAAGTGCACTAAGAGGGTGTCGGCAGCGGCGTCCCTCAAGCGCTGCGCAATGTTGCCATCCATACTAGGGAGTCGCAGTCTACAATATATCAATGCCAATTGCCAAACTCTCTTATTACTTGGCAGCAGCCTGATGATGCCTGCAGTTTTCGCACTTCCACGGCCCCTTTTCGTTTTCTGGGTTTTATCTTCATCATATAACGGAGCTCCCACGCCGAACCCGACACTTCATCTAGCAGTCGCTGCAACTCATCGTGACGGACCTAAAAACAAATAGTAGGCCAAGCGCGGGAACGATTGTACGTTTTTCTCTGCTAGAAGCGACGCAGAATCAATAAAGATCTACGCACAAATAAGAAAAGTCACTTACTTCGGCAGGTTCTCTCTGGCATCCTGTCGAAAGTAGCCAAGCAGTAGCCCCACGCGATCTTAAATCGCGTGAAGCGTGATCTCCCCGTGCAATGCCGTGGTGACGTTTGTCAGAAGAATTTCCCGCATTCCGGCATTCTCAAATGGATTCGTGGCAACAGCCTCCTGTAGTAGGACCAGGTCTTCATGTTTCCTAAAGTGTATCTGAGGCTTGCGCTTCACACATCAAGATTCAACAACGGAGCTCGTTGACGGGCCAGGAGCATTGGGGGCAGCTATTTCGGTATAGCAAGACCCGCTTGCAAGGTTGCCAGATGACCATAACAAAAAATACCCAAATGATCTCAAAATGTGGCCCAAAAATAGCCAAAGCGAAATTTTTCGCGAGAGATAAGTAGCCAAAAACATAACCAAAATGTTTGATGGTGTTCTGCAGGTGTCTTATAGCTGGCATCCAAATATCGCGGTGTATTTCTGGCTCCAAAATTACTTCCGCCGTATACAACCACCACAACACTGACGTCAAGACCTGCGTAAAGAATTCTATTCACAGCTGCCACTCAGACATGGATTTGGACACCACTTATTGTTATAATGAGCGGAAGGTTTTTTTTTCTGATTCACTCATGGCGATACTGGTATTTACTGAGCCACGTTCTGACTTAACTTTAGTTCACGCATAGCTTTCCCCGAAGCATTTTTTTATGAGTCGGGTAAAATATTTCCATCTCCAACCGCGTGGCAACTGGTCAACCAGAAGAAAGGGGGCTAACCGCGGGTCCTGATTTTTGTGTTACTAGTCATATCACAAGAAGCCAACAATGAAGTCAAGGACAACATAGAGTAATTACTTATGCATACTAACTTAATTAAAGGGATCGTTCCCCAGCTGCGGCAAGTTGCTTTTTAATACACTTTCATTGCAATAAATAATTAATTTAGTTCAATTAGTAAGTGGAAGTAATTTCTCCTATGTTGTCCTTGGTGTCATTGTTTTTGGCTTCTTAGGATATCATACATAAAAAAAATCGGGACCCTCGGTTTGCCCTCTATCTTCTCGTTCACAGACAGGTACGACACATGTATTACTATATTTAAGGATTATGTGCCTCTGGTGCCACAGGGACACATGTCTGCTCCGGAGGATTGGCCAAGAGTGACCACAGATCATGTGGCGCAAATATAATTAAATCAAAGTAGGCAAATAAGAAAAATTGTTGGTAACATTAGTATTAGTATTAGTAACATTAGTAACACTAGTATTGCTATGAAGGTGAAAGCCTGCGTGCTCACGAGACATTAATTAAATTACTTGACCTTCTCAATGAAATGCTGTCCTTCCTACTACTTGTCTTCTAGCACCAAAGGTCGTGGGTTTTAGTGCCCTAATTAACTTTACCTTTATTAACCGTGCCTTAATCAACATCAAAAGTAGTGGGCACGACTGCCACCAAAGGTTGTCGGTTCGTATGCTCTAATGAACTCTATTCTATTTATCTGTGAGTTCATTAACTTCGCCTTATAGCACCAAAGGTCGTGCCTTCGACCATCCGTGATGGCGCGATTCATTTTGGCGCCATTGAATTTTGGTCGCATCAAAGTTTGAGGGTTCGACTCCCACCAATGGACTTGGGTTCGACCATCACTGGTGGCACCATCAATTTTTGTGCCATTGAATTTTTGTCACTTGTTTGGCACAACCAAAGGCCGAAGATTTGACTCAACCAAAAGACGTAAGGTCGCCCCCCCTCCACCCACCCCCAGTGATCGTGAGTTTGACCATGAATGGTAGCACAATCAATTTTAGCGTCATTAAATTTTGGCGCCATAACGCCAGACGGTCAATTTTTCTATAACGACAAACAACAAATTTTTCAACCCATGAGGCACTTAAGGCTATCGCCTTAAGAATACCGCTGAATTTAGTACGATATTTTGTTAAGATATATATTCATGTGCTTTAGGGATATCTATAAGCTGAGCTTAAATGTGGAGGTTTAATACACAATAGTTTTTATTACGCAGAACGCTTACTCGCGCTTTTGGTTTGCATGGAATCGTTTACAGATATAAGTCCGTTTGCTGGTACCCGCATTCGGCGCACAAATAAACTTCGTACACACAGGGCAATCATTTTTTAAGTTTTATGCAATTTTTAGAAATCGTCTGTGGCAGGTAGCATAATTCTTGTCGCTAAGCTGAATTATTCGAAGAGACGGCCATTACGTGCACTACAGATCGACATATATTCAACTAATTAACAAAAAATCGATAATTACCTCCATAAGTAATTACGTTTCATAAATACATTACACCACATATTTCAATTCACGAATTGCAGCACGTGAGATTGTTATGCGTATCCTCTTGGAATGAATTTCCAGATTGACGCCAGTTTGGAGATATGCACAATCAAGCTCGCCATAAAAATACACGGTTGTTCCACTTACTTTTTTACCAAAATGCTCTTTTAGACATAAAAGCACGAAAGTAACGGGAACGCCCGTGTATTTCGTCTCCTACTTAGGAAAATAATATCTCGAAACTGGTGTAATCCTGGAAATTAATTTGAAATGGATGCGTCCTGCAAACTCACATGCTGCAATTCGTTAATCCCAACACGTGCCGTAACGTAATTAGTTAATAAGTTAATGAGTCAGTTTTTGATAATTAGTTGAATATTTGTTTTGATTTCGTGTACTAGTAATGTCCGCCTCTTGGAGAAATCTAGCTCAGCGACCAGAATTATCCTATCGGCCACGAGCGATATTCAAAAATCCCGTAAACCTTAAAAAGGATCACCCTGTATATATATTGTCGCAATACTGCGAGCATTACGACAAGCATGACGTTGCTAGTTGTGGGGAAGAAAACGACGATTATGAAGATAGACTATCCGCAATCATGGTTGTATTGCAGATAGCTGTAGATAGCTTGTAAATATATTTCTAATTTATATCTCTACCCGTAACATCTTGACGGAAGTGACTCCGCAGCCGGACCCATCCTGTCCAGTTCCGCCATGGCGACAGAGGGAGACACGCTGCTTAATCCGCAACTCCGGCGCAGCCGGTAATCTTGACCCAACCACGTGACCCTGGCTCTTTCTGCGTCACCGACAGCGTCGATATCGACGACTGATCTGAAATCTACGAGAAGTGTCGCAACGCACGATTGGCCGAGTGCGACGGTAACGCTCTGCAATGACGTTTCCTGCCTCAGCGGGACAGCGGGCGTCTGGTTTGAGAATCGCAAGACAGACCTGATTAACTAAGATGTATGCAAACGGAGGCTCCGTGGCCTATTTGGCAAACCATTTAGTCGCTGGCACGCCACTTCGACGGATCTCTATTGTAGGGCTCAATCTCCCGAGGAATCGACGTGTCTTACATCCTCCCACAACCACAATATCCAGAAATATATCCGCGGAGATGCCGTCCAAACCAGCAGCCGATAGGAGCCAGCAGTAGCCACGGCGAACCCAGGACGGTAGACAGAGAAAGCTTTGTTTTACCACTGCGCACACATTCAGGTGCTTGTTGTGAAGCGATTATGGAATTTCGTCAAAATAATTGCACTTGCTTGGGGTTAGTCCACTGAGACGTCGCAACCTTTTCCCCTTCACCCATCCCTTCGTACTACGACCCAAACAGTCAGTCTCTCTCATAAATGTTATAGCGAACTATGCAGCGAACAGAAATTTGCGCCGCAGGTTTTTAAGATCTTATCTTTGAATTCAGGAGTAAGTGGTGATAGTCGACAAACTGAATGGTGTGATGCGAACAAGCTTCCCGTTGTTGTGTTTATTTTGACCCGTCCATAACGGAGTTGCATTTTTTTCTCTTTGGATTCGTAACACTTTTGGACACGGCACGCTTTTCTATATACGCTCTGAGTATCATTGTTAAACAGGACCTTGATGTGGCAAATGGCGTTATCTTTGTGAGATTTTATTGGCGCTAACTTTGTACTGTTTTTATCTTTCCTTTTTTTTGATGACGCATATCCCCCGAGGCCACCTTGTCACCGGAGACAATCGCTTACTTTCATATACAGTATCGCTTACAGATCGGGAGATAAAGAAGTAAGTCCGAGAACATTTAGCCACTCATAATGCAACGTTGTCGTTGCTAGCATGAACCACTCCCCCCCCCCCCCCCCCCAACTCACTGTTCTTTCTTATATGCACCTAGGAGTAGATGGTGTCACCGGAGCCCTGCCTCGATAAATGCTTGTGGAAGGATAAGCCGCGGGCCCTTGTCATAGGCGCACGCGTTGACATGGTTTGTAGGCCAAGCTATTCATCTTCGTTCTGCGACGCTGACGTGAAAATGAGACGTCGTTTGGGCGAACCTTCGGGCGATTATTTCTATGTGGCTAGTTGAAAATACAGCGAGCACACCTTTCGTTGCATGATTGACCATGATTCTCGAGCTCGGTGCAAATGAAGCTCTCAACATTGTTTTTTTTTTTTGCGACATCACATACGCGTCATTAGCCTGCGCGAATTTGTATGAGATAGCGCCATGCACAATGAGCAACGATCGAACAAGAAATATGAAACAGAGTACGGCTGTATAGAAAACGACACAAATGGTATAAGATTCTGTTTCAACGTCTCTTTAATGGTGGCAGCCTTTGTACAAATCAACAGGAATGTCAGTGAATGAGCAGTTTCCGTGCATTGTAATATGGTGCCAACACATTTGAAATGAGAACATTAACGAGTTCTAAAGCGCATGCGGAAAGCGTTCTCCAGAGGAGACATGGGTTATCTTATACGCTGTCGCCATTAGATCGCTCGACGTCGCTCTCAAAAGCAAACAGTCTCGTGAAAGCTCACTTTTTTTTTCTTCTCTCGGTAAAAATCGTTGCCCATTGCGGCTATTGTTCTTGTGTTTTTTAGGTAGCTTAAGCATGAAAAAGTCTAGCGAAACGACTTGCAGTGCCGGCTGGATATTGTGCACCATTTGATAATAATGGATCTGTGTCACACAACATATGAGGTAATACTGCGGCACGTAGATACATTACAAACCTTTTACGAAGGTCACCAATTCCCCGCGATTGTTGTGCCACAGCTGCCACTTCACTGTGTCTTCGTGAATGGAATACATAGTGAGTTGCACGTATCGTATGTTTCATTCATGTAGCGGACTCTGCAGGCAAGTCTGTAGCTCGAATGAGTTGGATGGACTAAATTGCAAATTTCGGCACAAACATTGATCACAAACAGTGATTACTGGCTTCACGACAAACACATTGTCAATTGAGTAAAACAATATATTAACACGAGGTCACATGACATCTTTAAACATAAAAAAGTACGAAAACAAAATGTCATGTTCTGCAATTTCTGCGACAGCGTACAAGTCAATAAAGCCCCAAAAATATAATCACTAAACAACGAAATCTTAGAAGCAATAACAGTGACACAGACACACACACACACAAACACACACACACGCGCACAGGCACACGCACGCACACACACACGCACACACACATACGCGCGCGCGCAATATGCTAAATTCTAACACACCGCTGCAGCATCGCTTTCCTTTAAACGGCTTATTAGGGACTTTGACTACAGCGTCAGGCTGTGTGTAGCCATCACGCACGTGTCGACATAGAATCCTTGACACGACATAGCGGGACCATGGCGGTCACCATCATTTCGTTCACTACTTTGCGCTTAATATTCTGTTGTTTGCAGCACCCCACATTTACGGAATGACCTGCGTCAGCGTTTGGTGGGGGTTCAAATCAAACAACTCTCGAGTCTGCATGCATCTGACAGGGAGCCATGGAGGGATTTCCGCAGATCCGCTGCTTCTCTTGTGCCGGAGAATGTACGCACAGGCTTACACATTCATATAATCGGCCTGCTAGACGCCATCTTCGAGCCTCCCCCGCCGCTTGGTCTAGTTTCTTGCCGCACACATCTTCCCCTTCCTTCCGCAGTTCTCCGTTCAACCGTAGCAATATCTGCCGAATGTCCGCTGCATACGTGTCGAATCTTCGAAATGCGTTTTTTTAGGCAGCAACGCAACAGAAACACAAGGCTACAACCAAGGGCCGCACGCGTGCGCTAGGAGGGCGGTTCTGGAAGCTGTCTCTGTGGCTAAACAAAGAGAGGTTCCTGTTTCCTTAAAAAAAATTACGGTACTGATATGGCAACAGGCGCAAAAGAAATGTTATTCCAGTTCGACACGACGGTGCTCGCCACGTGGTCTGTTTGGTGCACTTCGGTGTTTTGGTTTTGCTGTAAACATAAGAGGCCACAGCATTATCTGCAATTTCTATTACGTAAAGGCGAGCCGTGTGTGCCAGTCACAATTGGCTTGCCACATTTTTTGTGTTACGGTTCTTTACTTTTACGTTTTGTTTTTATCGAAGAAGCGCACAATACCCTTGGTGTCTGTTTTCATGATTGTTCTCTATGGTTTTTTTTTCAGCCGTTAGAAATTTCATCCCTGTATACAAACGCTTCAGATTCAATTCCAAGCTGTTTTTGGAATTTCTGTAGCCTTGCGGATGTTTCAAGGGTTTCCGAGTATAGAAAGACCATATATGTGGCACCATGTCATTGAGGAACTTCCGTGTTTTTTCCCTCGGTCTTGGTTAATACTTTCCCGGTGGAAAAAATTCCGCACATGTGAACAATACTTCGATCTTTTCTCTTTTATCTAGCTGTGAACAATGAGCATAACCTGTTGTGTGCGTTGTTCCATGTTGACGCGGTGTATTATTGTTGAAGATCATATTCCATGTAGACAGAAGATTGAGTGTAATTTCATGGCGTAAAAGCAAGAGAAGAGAGAGATATAGGCTTATTATTAGAGGATAAGCCGGGATCTGGCTTCCTGGCGTATAAAGAAACGAAAAAATACAGTTGACAAAACCAGCAGCTTTGTATCTTTAATTAGTCAGCCGTGAGCTCCTTATTGGCATCTTCCGCAGCCATGCCAATGTCTGTGCTGTTGAAGTGGGATCATAATATAACATAAATGACTCTTCGAAAACGCAACAGATAAAAAAAACGCAGTATAGCCGTGGACAGGACAGAGCCGGCTGTTCCCTGTCCTGCCCATGTCTCTTTTGTTCCCCCGCTTTCGAAAGTTATCTCGTGTTATAAAACAACTCGCCCGGCAACACGTCTTGTTAGGCACTTGATTTTTGTGAGAAAGTAAGAAAGAAATTCGTAGAAAGAACTGCGATAAGATCTAACAAAATATGTGGTCAACAGGTTAGCTTGTCTTATGGTTACTGTGAGCATATCTAATGATGGAGGGAGCTCGTCATCACCCGCATCAGTTTTGTGTTCTCCTCTTGCATGTGGCATAAATTGACGTGTGCGCACGGAAATCAGGAAATACAAGTAACAAATGACTTTCAAGTCATCGATTTCTATTTACGTTTAATCGGGGATCACAGACAAGTCCACCATCGAGTAGTTAACGAAGGGCATGATATGACGTATCAGTGGTTGGCTAGTCACTGTGACATGCATGGCAATGATCAACCGGGTGCAGCTGGCCGATCTTCCTATGACAGCGTCAACGGCGTGGCCATTCCTCTTTCGAGAGGCGACGCAAAGGAAAAAGAAATAACTTTCCGCACCTGCGCGTACCCTAACCTTGAATCAATAGAATACAGCCAATTTCACAAGTGTGCGCCTTCATATCTCGGACCCTAATTTACAGTTCCATATTATGCCCGACCTTCCACGACGTGACTATACCCTTCTAGTCCGTCTATAGCTTGGAGTAGCATTTTCAAATACGCACTCTTTTTTGATTGGCGTAGCCAACAGCCCACTTGTTGGCTTCTGCGGGTGCAGCGAAACAATCACGAACCTTCTTTGCGAGTGCCGTCGCTTCAGAGAGCTACCCTCTCAGCCGCGCTAGACCTACTGGACTAGTTACCCTACCACGGAAATCAAAATGAAAATTGGAGAATGGCCTACACGAACATAAGCGCGAGCGGTATGAAGGTACTGCTGCGTTATTTAAAAGTTGCCGGATTGTGTGACAGCGCTCACAGAGACAGTTCCACATTGTGTGCGTGCTTCATTTTTATTTTTCTCTCATCTATCGCATCTCTCTTCCCCTTTCCCGCTACAGAATAACTAACCGGAGATATCCTCTGGTTAACCTCCCTGTGTTTCCCTTGCCCCCCCCCCTCTCCCTCTCTCCCTCTCTCTCTCTCTCTCTCTCTCTCTATATATATATATATATATATATATATATATATATATATATATATATATATATATATATATATATATATGTGACATAGAAATAAAACAGGAAACCAGAAACGAAATGACTCTATTCTCCCAATATCAACAAATATATTCATATGACTAACACTTTGTGTGAACTGTTGCGGCGTGTACGTGGCAAGAAAACTTCGATTAGTCAAAGGGGCCAATCTGTCCTGAAGAAGATGACCTTAAATATTATATAACCGAGGTTTTTAGAAACTGAGTTGTAATGCGTGATTTGCTGAGATAGTCCCGGCGAATCTGAGCGATACTGAACCGCAAAGTAAATTAGATCCCCCAGGCGTGCGCATTTACCCTGGGAGATCGACACAAATTATAACACATTTCGTCACAGCATCCAAGACTATTTACGCTTATGATGCGCCGAAGTTTCAGTTGAACTTTCAATGTTCCAACTAAGGCTTTCACAACATTTATACGTCTTCACTTAACCTAGTACAAGTGTAGGTAATTTCTTCAATTATTGTAATTATTCTTCTAGGAGACCAGCTCAATATTTCCATTAATCGGAGCGTTCAACAAGTTATTTCAAATTTTAAGTAACCTGTAATTCATGTTCTCCTTCTTTATCTCAATATCCCAAGCGTGCCGCCACAATTTACTACGTGACACTTTTCGTTTTAATTATATGTTTGTTTAGGAGAGATTGGCATAATTGGTGACGTCCACTACACTGATTTCTAGGCCAACGGCACCTAACAAGCAGAAGCCGGCTCAAACAAGCAATCAAGACCTAACATTACAAGAAAGTGTAAATGAAAGTCACAACGCGCTAACGCATAGTTCACATAAAGTAGAAATTAGCACATTTTACATTGCAACGCACACAATTTGCGCAGCAAATAGTGTCACATCATATTAAAAAGTACCGTAAAATAACATTGACATAATTATAGCACAATTGCTTGCAGTTCGCATGTTGTTCAAGAAAGTGCAGTCTGCAATAAAATATATGACATATTAAACCACCTCTCAGACGATCAAGATCAAGGTACTTTTCCCATAAACCTTAACCACTAAGGTCATTTCTCCTGTTTACCTGCACTGACATTCCTCACCTCCTCACTAATATTGGGTCTGCCCATTTATTCACGTAGAAAAATAGAAAAAACAAGCATTCTTGCCCTTATATGGTGACGTCTAAGGCATTGTTGGGTGGTGGTGGTAAAAAGCTCTTATTGCATAATAAAGAGAGGTGTGGACCCCCTAGGGCGGAGCCACATGCTAGGCGGTGTCCCTAGTCTGGGTCCCCATTGACCGAAGCCAGCGTCCACGCTCTGTGGAACATGGCCCTTTGGGCCTGAAGGTCTGAGCAGCCTATCAGGGCCGCCTTCCAGTCCTCTCATGTAGGGATGGCGTTGACGGTTAAGGCTGAATTTCACTGGCAGGCCCATATCATGTGATAGGTATTTGCTACCTTGCCACAGTGCTGGGAGCTGCCGGTGACCAGAAGGTCAAAGTGTTTCCTAATCGCCGGGCGAAAAGTCTCAGTAGCATGCGTTCGTTCGCCTTAACGAGCCCCTTAGCGGGCATAAGGTATCGGCGATGGCTATCTTTATAATAATCTAGAATTTCTATAAATATGGTGATGAGTTGGCCTTCATCCTAGTCAGTAGAGTCTGTGGGAAGTACCCGGGAGATGAGTGCTCGAGCAGCCGCATTCGGGGCCTCATTTCCCCCTCGACTCTGCTGACCAGGAGTGCAGACGATATGTTTTGTCGTAGTATGTAATTTCTTCACCCTCCAGCACAATATTCTTTATGCCAGAAGTGTGATCCATCCGGCCTCGTAATTATGGCACGCCCCTTGCTAGTCCGTAATGATATGTTTGGAAGAAGGGTTGGAAGCAGCCAGGGTAATGGACACTTCTTCCGCCTGTGTTGGGCCAGAAGCTCTCCAAGCGAGCCCGTCCACATGTCGTTGTTGGTGAATTGCTGCAGCCCTGTACCACCCCCTGCGGCTTGGGCCAATGAATATCTCTTTGGGTGGTTAAGAGCTGTAAACTTCCTGATGCACTTCGCTCCGCTCAGCATAATTATGGCAGAAGCAAAAGCCTCACATGGTAACACATAATTTTTTTCAGAATCGAGTTTCTACTCTCTTTTTGCGCCCTTTGTACCTTATGTGAATGGTGATGCAAGGCTACAATAAATTAGAAACCAGGAAGCATGCATTCAAGAATTCGCGGAGCTTCCAGAATTTTCTTTCCTGTAAATCATGTTTTTTTGCACCACTTCAATTGCAGAGGTGAAGAAGTGGCTGCGAATAGTTTCAAGATTTCGAGAGTAGGAGGAAACCAGAAAAGTCTAGATTGTTTAATCATATCCCGCGCACTCCTCAAAGTATGCACAATCACTTTGATGAATCGTAATGAGGCGATCAGAAGACGAATTTCTAGGCGCTTGCAGGGATATAAAGGAAGCAGGGTGCCAGATTTTCTAATCGGAGGATCGTTCGTTTTTAAGATTGATTTCAAATAGATTTCAATATTGGTTATCTGCAATAACGTGTACATTTCTACAAAACATCATGTGCTCCTAAAGCGGCGCCACTCCTTTTTTTTTTGTGGCTTCAAGATATGTTCTAAAGAACTGCCTGAATTTTGAGCACTAAAACGCAGTTAGTCCTTAATTTACGCCATTCAAGCATTCTCACGGGAACCGGATACATCAGTTCAATATAACTATGTGTCTCTATTTGTACTGGTGGCTTCACTTTTTTTGCTCCGCTGGTTTTTATTATTTGTGAAATTAATTTTTTATTGAGCGCAGCTCTTGATGGCCCGTTCCTGCGGCGAGCCTCAGCGTCGGCGGCATCAGCGTAATCAAGCGAACGAGCTCAACAACAAAAATAGAAAGAACGTACGAAGGGCGGCAAATGAAAGACGCGACCCGCGAACGGCGGGCGCCAATTATTATTTGGGAAATTAATTTTTTGCCTTAGTAAATCGCAAAATGAAAACACGTATATAGCTGCGCTCAAAGTTCACATTAGGCAGCATCGTAATGGTCGGTAATTTTTTTTTTAGAGTGTACGCATGGCTAACCTCGGAATATTTTACCGGCAGTATAAGGCCTGTAAAATAGATTTCCTTCCAAATGGAACGCTCAAGATGAAAGTATGTTTGACAAACTTGTGGCGCGTTTTTTATCATTCACGTTTAGCTTTAATTAGCGGGTAAGGTTGCTTGTCAATCTTTCATGCGGCCCTATGCAGCCGCTTTTCATTACGACGTTATGGAAAGCAAGCTCTATAATTTTCAATAAACGTTCAGTTTTTCGCACGGATGAGCTGCGTCAAAAATGAGCTCGTGAGCCGCAACTTCGTATTTAAATACTAAAACGTTGTTGCTTCCTTACGCCTTGCCATCACATATCGGTATTGCAGAGAATATATTTACGTGTCATATGAACCTGGAACTTTGTTTTCAGAAGAGCGCGCTTTAATTTAACGGTTATGAACAAAAAGCATGATACATTCTAGCTCTGTCGATGTCAACATAGTTTCACGGATCAATAACTGCACAAAAATGTTTCTCAGTCACTGTTATCTATATCACGATAGTTATGCAAGTTACACTTCTCAGAAACCATAAGTTTTATTGCAATAGCAATTATATGGACACTCCAGGCGCATTTCTGCCATAGCCGTTGCCGTGAAGTTCCGTATGCAGTGAAACCTTGTGAGGGTGAGCCGACGAACGCAGTTCAATCTCGCGTGCACGAGCGAGGAACGCCGCCCACATGCGTGCCCTCTCCTGTGGCGTGCGAGGCAAAGGGGTCAGGCGAGGGAGGAGGGCCGTTCCTCTCCGGCGGCTGCTAGGATGCCTCGATCTCCTCCTCGCCCGCCGCTCAGTACAGAGCGGACACATCCGCGGCGTCTACTACGGCGTTGGCCACGCGAATCGCGGACGCCGTAGTAGACGTCTTTGGCGGACGCTGTAGGGACGCGTTGCCAGCGCTCGTGTGTTGAAAGCGATCTGTTACGTGGCCAAAGTGTGCGCCCGCACGGGCCTCATCTTCAAAGCGATCTGTGATGTTTGCAGAGTGCACCTAGTACCGGTACTTTTGTATGCGTTGTGCTCTGGACGTTTCGTTCCCGTTGAAGCGACAGATCCATGAAGGTCAATTCGCTCGCGGCTGCTGCCATGATTCTTAACTCCAGTGTTTTTACAGACATTTTCAGCTGTCATCGAGCGAGTTCTGTTCATGTTTACTTGTGCGCGCGTGACACCATGCTGGCTAACTTAGTTAAAACACGTTGACGGGCTAGTTGTTTTGAATCCATGATAGAAAGTGTTAGCATGACTGAACATGACTGTATGTATGTATGTATGTATGTATGTATGTATGTATGTATGTATGTATATATGTATGTATGTATGTATGTATGTATGTATGTATGTATGTATGTATGTATGTATGTATGTATGTATGTATGTATGTATGTATGTATGTATGTATGTATGTATGTATGTATGTATGTATGTATGTATGTATGTATGTATGTATGTATGTATATTGAAAGTACTGCCTCATACTACTCCAGATTTTATGACACCTAGCTAAATGGCCCGGGTCATTCGCGCGCTTATTGGTCGTCCGGGATATGGCTGCACGCCCAGCGAATGACTCCTTTAGACGAGTTCAATCAAGTGTCATGTGAGAAGCGGTATTGACAAGTAGCAGAAAGCTCACGCTGTAGGGAAAGTACATATGATTTGTCAGTAAACGCACTTGTGGAATCTGGAGAACTATGCGACATGATAAGCGTAGAAATCGAAGAGAGCAAGAGATCGCTTGTAGAGGTTTTCGTCCCGCAAGGAACAATTACAATGGCGGCGACACAAACACGATGATTAATGAACGAACGAATGAATGAATTCTCTAAAATGAATTGGCAGCGTGTCGTGTAAAGGCTTTCCAGGAGGTAATGGGACGGTGAACAGGGCTAATAGTTTTTCACCCATCCTGAGGATCATTGCAAGAAAAATAGGCTCAAAAGAGAGGAAAACGTCTTATAGTTTCGGAATCCAGTACAAACGAAGCACTTCGCATTGTGGCACATGATTGTATATCCTCATTTGGCAATGTTATTTTCACGGCGTTCATTGAGATCGTAGTGTAAGCTCAGTGTGTCTGTGCTCCTCGGAAATCCGGCATCCCTCCTATGTTGAAGCAAAGCGTGGAGGAGCCACCCTGGAAGAGCCAGTGGTAGCTTACAAGAGCGTTAGGGTGTTCCAAGGTGAATCTGTTGAAATTTGCGCATCTAGGCTACGCAGAACTGTGTACCACCTGTTTATGAAAAGATCGGAGCTACAGTAAAACCGGAGCGGAGTTGATCCTACTAATTCATTCATTCAATTATTCGTTCATATTGTCTCCCATGGCTAAGCCGCGCATTTGTTATGGGTACCTCATGGCAGTGAGGCTATGTAATAATGATTAGCACCGGAAGTTGCTGATAGCCACACACTGTGACACACAAGCACGCACTCTGGCACAAGATTGCATAAGTTAGAGCAAAAGGTTTGCAAAGTGGCGTTCTAGTGTCGTACCACCACCTGAATTCACCCGCCGCGGACGGTAGTCGAACTGGCCATAATTACAGAGAAGCAACGAGCATTACATCGCTCCTTCAAAGTTAGGCACAAATCGGGGCGAGGCCTTTCGTTTCTTTAATCCATTGGAACTTCTTTAATCCAGTGGAACTGTCGCGGCTTCCGGCGCAAGCGGTCGATTCTGCAACAGTACCTTCCGCTATTAGATGAGACTCCTTTGGCGATTGCCCTCTAGGAAACTGGAGGACCCGCAAAACTGTCAGGTTATCAGGCATTTCATAGTGGCAGGGGGGAGAAATCCTCGGTCACAACACTCGTGAAAAGAAATATCGCGGCCATTGAACACGATTTAGAGTCGAGAGAGATCGAGAACGTGTTTGTCGAAATTCTAACCGGAAAACAGAAGGACCCTAGTTTATTCCTTCTAAATTTATACAGCTCACCCAGACAAAGGAAGGTGAGGTTCAGGGCTCTGCTTCGCAAGGCCCTCAAAATTTCAAGCAACCAGCCACTGTTGATAGTGGGGGACTTTAATGCACATCACCAGGAATGGGGGTACCCGCACCAAAGCCCGAAAGGCAGACAGCTGTGGGAAGATACGCATGACATAGGGCTCACTCTGCACACGGACCCCGAGAGTCCAACGAGGGTGGGCAATAGCGTTAGTAAGGATACATCTCCAGATCTGACATTCTCGAAAAACATTAAAGATCTAGAATGGCATAATTCGGATCAAAATTTTGGCAGCGACCACTACATAATTGTTTCCATACTGAAAGTGGGCCTTCAAACGCGCAGGGCTCGCGCGCCGGCTGTCATTGAATGGGATAACTTTAGAGATATCAGGAGAGCGCAGGAACTGGGGCCCATCAGAAACATCGAGGAATGGACGAC
The DNA here is from genome assembly GCF_038994185.2 of Dermacentor albipictus. NCBI lineage: Eukaryota > Metazoa > Arthropoda > Arachnida > Ixodida > Ixodidae > Dermacentor > Dermacentor albipictus. The sequence goes on from NC_091824.1 coordinate 115,344,371, forward strand.
GGCGCTCAAATCGGACGTTAGAAGGACGACAAAAACGCTCGAAGGGGATAACGCCCCGGAGATAGCGGACAGCCGTCTTCTGCATATGTGGGAAGCTAAGCAAAGCATGGAACGTCGTCTCAAAAATCAGAAATGGAACCGCAACCTCAGAAGAAGGATTGCTAGGCACAATAAGGAAATCGAAGATTATACTTTTACATTATGCGAACAAAATTGGGCCAACAAGTGTGAGGAAATGGAGGGGAGCATGCACCTCTCCAAGACGTGGAACATCCTCCGGCATTTGTTGGACCCTGCAAGCTCGAAAACTCAATCCGGTATAAGACTGGCAAAAACTAGGCACGCGTTCGTAGGGAACGATGATTATTTCATGAAGAAATTAATTGAGACGTTCGTGGGGGAAACATCGCGAACTCCACTACCCGACTATGGTGGAGCGCCTAACGAGGCGTTGGACGCCCCCATCACAGAAGCGGAAGTGCGAGCAGAGATTGTAAGACTCAGAACGAAGTCGGCTCCAGGCCCTGACGGGGTAACGAACAAAATGCTCAGAAACTTAGACGATGATTCCATTAGCTATCTAACGAAGTACATGCAGGAATGTTGGGAAAAAGGCGAGCTCCCACAACAGTGGAAGACGGCAAGCATTACTTTAATACCAAAACCCGGGAAGCCTCCGCAAGTGGAAAACTTACGGCCAATTTCCTTAACTTCATGCGTGGGGAAATTGATGGAGCACGTCGTCCAGACCAGACTGATGGGCTTCATGGAGCAGGGCGATCTGTGGGCACATGAGATGGTCGGGTTCCGACCTCAATTGTGTACGCAGGACGTCATGCTCCAAATCAAACATGATATAATAGACTCAAGGTCTAAAGATGCAAAAGCAATTCTGGGACTGGACCTCACGAAGGCTTTTGACAACGTAAAGCATGAGGCGGTCCTGGAAGGGCTGAACAAGATTAATGTAGGTACCAGGACATATCGATACATCAGGGACTTCCTGACGGGAAGAACTGCTTGCATGAGGTTCCAAACGCTGGAATCCCCCACAATTGAGCTAGGGAGTAAGGGTACGCCCCAAGGATCAGTGCTGTCTCCCCTACTCTTCAACGTGGCTATGCGAGAACTCCCCGAGCAATTGGCAAAGCTCGAGGGATTAAAATTTAGTATATATGCGGATGATATCACCCTCTGGGTCAACCGGGGAAGTGATTCAGCCATCGAAAGCATGCTCCAGGCCGCCACCGACATCATAGTCGATTACGCGGCCGAGAGAGGCCTAGCATGCTCGCCGCAGAAATCAGAATTGTTTATATACAATCCGAAACACTTAAGGTGCAAGGCACCGTCGGAGATCAAAATTAAGGTGGCGGGTAAAGAGGTACCAATAGTAGAGCAAATTAGAATCTTGGGCCTGATTCTCCAGTCACACGGCTACAATGGCGAGACCCTCAAGAGGCTGCAGAATCACGCATTACAGACCCTGAGCCTAATTAGGCGGGTGGCCAGCAAAGGTCGAGGGCTAAAGGAAAAAAATTTATTTAAGCTAATACAGGCGTACATATTCAGCCGGGTGAGCTATGCAACGCCATATCTCGATTTGAAAGTGGTGGAAAGAGAAAAGATTGATTCTCTAATGAGAAAATGCGTAAAACGAGCGCTGGGACTGCCCATGTGTACATCAACAGAAAGACTGATGGCTCTAGGAGTGCACAACACATGGGCAGAACTGGCGGAAGCGGTGCGAACCTCTCAAATTGAGAGACTTAGCACCACGAAGACAGGAAGAGCCATATTGGCCAAAGTTGGAATAAACCCGGACAGAGGCCCCACCCAAAAGGTGGAAGTAGATAGGGAAATTAGAAAAAATCTGATTATCCCCCCTCTGCCAAAAAACATGCACTCGGAACATAACAAAGACAGGAGGCATAAACGAGCCGAAGCATTAAAAATTAGATTCGGTAATATCTCGGAGCATGAGGTGGCCTATGTAGACGCGGCGGGAGATAGCGGCAGTTTTACGGTGGCAACGGCCGTCAGCGGCCGGGGTATTCCCGTGACTGCTGTCACTCTGCGCGGGCGCAACATAGAAGTTGCCGAGGAAATTGCGATCGCATTAGCTTGCGCTGGAACGGACGCGAAATTTGTGATCAGTGACAGCAAAACTGCCATACAAAATTTTAGCAAGGGAAGGATCTCGCCCTTAGCGGCCAGAATCCTAGGCCAGAGAAAGCTAGATAGAAAAATTCAAATAATTTGGACTCCGGCGCATGAAGCCGTCCCCGGCAACGAGGCGGCCCACGAGCTGGCTCGAGATCTCTACCGCCGAGCCGCTACGGGGCCCCTCGATGACCGAGGGAGCGGAGAGCGCATGCTAAAATATGGGGAGATCACGCAGCATTATAGATTGGCTCGTAGACTGGTATCCCCGCCAGACCCAAAATTAAACAACAGACAAGCAGTCGCGTGGAGACGACTACAAACTTATACATATCCGCACCCGGTTATGGCGAACCACATGTTCCCCGAGGCCAGGAGCGATAAATGTAATCTTTGTGGGGCGAGAGGGACCCTCGACCACATAATATGGGAATGTCCGTACTCTCCCGGGGGAACGCACAAAATAGATAGTAGAGACACCTGGGAGACCCTGATGCGCAGCTCGGACCCTGAGCTCCAGCTCCGGCTCGTCCAACTGGCCGAAGAGGCTGCTGGGACCCAAGACCTCCCAGCCTGCATCTGAGGCGGCGGCACTCGCCCCCTGACCTGTGCGTCGGGGGGTGGATAGATCACCTTTTTCCGTTGGACAATAAAGTTTATTCTATCTATCTATCCATTGGAAGCTGGGGTTTTGCGCATGGTCAGTATAGTTCCCGCTCGGCGGGTTATTGGTGCCGCAGGCGAGACACACGATTCTTTGCGACAAGCTTGCAAACTTTCTGCAAATGCTCTGTTAGCCGCTTAATAATAATCAAGGTAGAGTGCCTACCTACAGGGCGATGGTGTGAATACAGGTAACAACAAGGGAAGGGCGGGTGTTGAAGATGAGTTCGCCCTTTTGTTGCTCGAGCATGCAGACCTTGTTCACCTCCAAGGAGATACAGCTCGCATTGCCCCGCTCTCCTGGAAAGAACGTTTCACAGAATGACTGAACGTTCCTTCCTTCCGTGGAAGCAAAGGAAAATGGAGGAAGGAAAGGAGGGGGAGGGGGGACTCGGCGTGCAATCGATTCCCAATAAGGATGAAATCAGTGTCCGGAAGCGTCATTGTACGCCGATATCACTGGCTGTCTCGCTTAGTGTTTCTATCGGAAGCCGGAAAGGCTCACAGGAAAGATATCCTGGCAGTACTCTTGAAAACAAGGAGGCTAAAAGGCTTCGCCTCTGGCTCTTAGCTCGCGTATTGTTCAGCCGCCCAAAGAGAAGAATCTCGATTCAATCAGTGCTTCTGCGATATCTACTGCCGTGGCACTTGGGTGGTCTATCGTTCGGGGCCCCCTTTTATTGCGTGGCGGTCCCCTTCCTTGATTGCTTGCGTTTGTTCTCTACCGTCTCGGATAAATACCTAAAGGTCCTGCGACGACTGGCTGTGAATGGAGCAGGCTTATACAATATACAATGAAAGGAGCACTGATTTCGCCTCTCCTGCCATTGTACTTCGTTTTCCTATGGAGCAGCAGCTGAAATAATGGTACGGTTAACTAATGTCATCAAACACGACTTTTCTAACATCCCTGTCGATCTTATTTTGATACCCGCACCTCTGCAGAGCAGTTACCTGCCTGTGTTATAACGTAAACGGCATCAGATGTGCACCGCATTTCCGAATTATAGTTTGCCTTGCGCGGGTCCCGGAAATAAACTTGCTTTGCTCATTGGCTTTCCTTTTGTTATTCTATTTTTTTATTATTACATTATCAATGTATGTTATGTATCATAACGACTAAATATTTTAACTTCGAAAATTACATATCTTTGTACAGATACATGGCAGAACACTTTTCGCGTAGTGGACAGATTTTGCTCGGTTAGTCGCCAAAAGATGCGTACGCATTAAAAGGAGCCCCGCGTGAGCGGAGAGTTCGAGGAGAAATCATCACCGCACTGGCGCCGCAGCATTTGGGGCTGTCTATCAGACTTCGGGAAGCCTCTTCGACACGGAACTTGCCATGCCCGCTTCCGAGCGTTCGCTGGGAAAAGGGCCAGCTGACAGGGGCCCCTGATGGAAGTGCGTACATATCAGTGCTCCCTGTGTCTGTTAAAAGACAGAAAAACGAGATGTGCCAATACACCTAGTGCAAAATAAAATTAAGTATCTCGAGGCAGTGCAAAAGTCCGTGCCCTCCCTTTGTAATTCAGAACGCGTAATGTGCTCCCGAAACAAACTGGAATGCTGAATTGTGACGTACTCTAACTCCCCCCCCCCCCCCCGCTCCCCGTTTTCTTTTATTTCTTTCGTGGAGAGAGCCAATGAATTTCGGAAGAAGCAGCGCGTATGTTGCCGCCCTAAGTGCGCCAAAGTTTGCTTCCTATATCATTTGTTCTGAAAGTTCTAAATCGCAAGTTTTCATGTTTCGTGCCATTGGTGTATAGTATTATAACATGACAAAAATAAAAATGAACAAGGGGTGTTATTTGGAGACGTTGCAACCGGGGAAACTAACTTTCCCTAAAATAGCAATTTTTGAAAAACAGGAGAGAAGTAACTCGTTCCCTTTGCTGTGAGTCGCCATAATAAACGTAAAAGCTTTTTTTGTGCAAATTATATTTAACAGAAAACGCTGAGTGGTATAGTTCTCTGAGCTATTCGCAGGAAGTATAACTGACTGTCCTCAATGGTTTAATATCACTGAAATCGAAGTAACACTATTCGCCGTGAGCATGTGTCTGAAATGTAGTAAGATAAAGTTGTAAAAAAAAAGAAATATCGTAACACAGTGCATTCTTATCTTTTCCCTTATCAATTTTTGTCTTTCATGACTGTTAAGTCGCGTCTCGGAGGAAGTTTCTTACACAGAAATTGCGGGTATGTTCACTGTTATGTTTCAGTTAAAGCCCGACACTTGTACATGTGTGCGTGCGTGCGTTTTACTGGAATACGCAAGAAGAAGAACACGCAGCAAAATACGTTGCAGCACTAGAGAATTGATAAAATATGTCTGTACATTTAATTTCAACTTTCATGGTACGGTTTCAACTTTCGCGAAAAGGTTTCTTTTTCTTTCAATTCGAGAGACGCGTATTCACATCCTACATCGTATATCTTTTATATTCCAATTTTCTCACGCGTTCGTGACGAATAATGAGATGCCGAGAGAAGTTGCTGCGTTTACTTTGTACCGACAGTATGTGATTTTACTTTTGCTGTATTTCGAGTGCTTCCGTACAGACGACAAAAAAAAAAAGAAACGGGGAGAAATTATTGGCTCGAAAGTATTTGTGTAGTTTTCCGCCTTTGCGTGAAGTAATGCTTGTGAAATAATGCGTGAGAAGTAAAATAAGTATCCCTGTCATTGCTTTGATCTCTCCATTGAAAATGTTCCTGAAAAAAAAAATCTGCAGTAAGAATTGGACGATCGACGAGGCGCTATCATTTCTTTCTGCATCCACGACAGCCTCTACGTCACGTTCACATCATTACGATCGCCTGCAGCCTCCGTTCCTTCGCAGGGAGCCACAGCCCCTACGAAGCACGGAGAGTGCGGTCTGCCGCCGTTCGCTGCGTCCTAATAGGTGCGCCAGTCGGCAGCAATTATGTCTCACCGCTGGACCGTCGTCCGACGCAAACGGCGGCTCCCCTTGGAGCCCTGTAGCATCGACCGGCGTCCTCTTACAGGGACCTCCCGTTTCATTTATGTTTGTACCGCGTTATTGCCCCTGCTCTGCCCATCTTCTTCCGGCGGTGCTTCGTAGTTTGGCTATAGACCGAGTATACACAGAAGCACCGTGAAGGAAAGCTCGGCGTATTTACTGCTGAACGGAAATATGGCTGTCGCATTTATTTTTAAAAGCGGAAGTTAACGTCGCCGAAGCACGACTCCCCGTCTGTCTTTTACGGCGTCTTCGTTGTTAGAAGAGCAGATGTAGCGTATCATTGGCAGCAAGTGTGGGCATTCGTTTAGGAAGTGAAAAATAAATTCAAAGAATGCGAAGAAGGCAAATGTTACATTCTTTCATCTTTTGTCGTTTTGACGCCACTTGAAGATTGGATGGCTGGGCGGCTGTATGAGAAGCAGCTTGAATTAGCTGATTTGATCGATCGATTGACTGAATAATCGACTGATTGACTTTTTCTCCTGAAGTTCAAAAGGGAAGCTTCATATAGTAGAGAGGTATGGAACAATTTCACGCTTTAGAAAATAACTTTGTGACCACTAGTGTTTCAAAGCACGTATTAATAGTGTTTGCACTATTTCATTTTCGTTTCCACTCTAATGAGGCACGCAGTAGCCGCGTATACGCAAGGCACTCGCGGCCTGTGCGACCGAGGGTGAGACCATATTTGGGGGAAAGAATCTATGTCCATTTTGTACATTGCGTTCCTCGGTATCTGGCGGCCTCTAAACTGGTGGTGACTTACGTACGTACTGCAGACAATAGCCTAAATGCCTGCTGTAATCTAGAAAGTTTGCAGTCATTTAAGATTGTATCAATTGACGCATGGAAGGGGTAGTTGCAGATCGATGGGACAGGTGTTCGTCCTGCAGTGGACATAAATAGACTGACGTAATAATCGCGATAATAATGACGAACTAAGCAATATGTCTGCCATTTAGTGCTTTGCTCCTAGAAAAAGCATCACAACACTGTTTGAACGAGCTACCGCGTTTGTCGCTGCCAGTGGAAGAGCTGAAAGTGTTCGCCACACCATATTTGTCGGACTTTACCTTGTCCACCTTCTATTTTGTATGTTGGTATTTTTTCCCATCTCCCTCTCTTTGTCTGCGAGTTCTTTTCTTCCTTTTCTTTCTGTCTCCCTTTGCCCCTTCCCCACTGCAGGGTAGCACACTGTATATCTATCTTCCGGTTAACCATGCTGTCTATCGCATCTCATTTATCTCTATTTCAGGCGACGAAGTGCTACATACGTGCGTCAATAGCTCCGTTTATATGAATGTGGTGCCAGTGCATCGGGTTTTCTAGGGCATAATCTTAATTTAATGCACCAGTGTTTAGATATCGGGCATCAAACATTGCGTGATGGTATCCGAACAAAGCTGATGCGGATACAACAAGGCGTGCGGCTTTTACTCCCTACCCCTTCATGCAATCTGCTGACTATTTAAACACATTCACTAGAGTTGACGTGGTCTACTCATTCAAGAAGCCGCAACTGGCGCATTAACGCGATGCGTCTTCCTAGCACATCATCGCCATTTACACGAACGCGATGAGGTAAAGGTAAGGTACGATGCGCTACTGTCGCATACATGAGAACGCGGCTGGTGTGTAGATGTGCGCCACGCGACAGCTCGGTCACATCATCGTTTGCTAAGCATTAGGAAGCGCGTTGAAATTAGCAGCCGCGTACTCAGTAACACGACACCACAAATGCCCAACTGTTCATTACTGAGCTGCACGACGCGAGAAAGGCAGCAATGCCGGCCCAAATGAGAAATAACGTCGCCCTAATGACGGAACGACGTCATTAAGCGACGAACGCAGCGCTCGCTAGGGCCACGCACCCGATGCCGCTCGAGCATCCCAGCCGAAGCGGAGGGAGGGGGGAGGAGGGGGGGAGGGGGGGGAGGGTCCCTGAACGACGCGTATAGAATGACAGCACCGTCCTGTCAGCCACGTCGGAGCTACAGGAACCGCTGGGAAGGCAAGCGGACACCAGCAATGTGCAGCGCAATCTCCGTTCTAAATATGTACCGACTAGCCCTCGTCAAGGTCTTACTAATCTGTAAACATTGCGCCCCAAAACGCGACCTGACACTCTCCGCCGTCCGTGCCAGCGTCTCTTCTTGCCGGCTTTGTTGCCCGCATTCTTGCCCTCTCCTACCGCGAGCTCATCTGTCATCGCAGCGCCCGGTTACCCGCATAAGTTGTGTCGAGCGGAGCATTGTTGTGGTACGACTCGCGTGCGGAGGAATTCAGCGTTAAATGTGTACACACGCTGACGAACCTCGGCGTATGTACGTGATGTGCGCATTCTCCAGGAAGCAGCGCCGGCTGAATATACCCAAAGTACGATGACGGAAAAAAAGATTTGCCAAACCTGTTCAACGTTGAGTTGCACGCAAGTAAGTCGTTTTCTGATGCTGTCATTGAATAGAGCCATCCGCCGGCACTTCTGCAGCGGAAGTACATATAGGTTTACGTACGATTAAGCCGGTTTGTAATAAATTGCTGTCCTGAGTGGCAGCTGGTGTACAAGACAGCTGCGCCATCCATAATTGAGCCTTGAACTACGGACTCCATCGTCTTGGCCAGGAGAACTAACGACTCGATATTGTATAAAGGTTATAGGCAGGGATAAGATGTCTCAGAAAGCCTGGTCAACGTTTCAATAAGAGCTCCTATCATCGTCAAATACGGCCTCGTCGTTCTCGGCAGGTTAGCTTTAATGGGTTAGTAATGTAACGTCACGTGCGGTCGCTGCCGGCGGTGGCTGACTCTAAACGGAGCGACTGAAAGGAAACAGCGTGATGTCGTTTGACGTCTCCAGATGTGGTTTCAAAGACAAGCGGACAAGAGCAGGAAATTGGGTAGGTGACAGAAAGAATAAAGAGAAAAAAGAAAAAGAAAGAGAAGGACCTAGGAGGATGGGCTGTTAAGGGAGCGAGAGGTGTGGGAGGCTTTAGAGGTGTCGTAGGCGGCGTGAGATTGCGGCTTAAGAATAGCCGGTCAGTGTGCGGGTAACAAAAAGATACGACTTGAGTAGCGTAGCAGCAATGCGACGCGTATTGTTGGGGCTGTTAGGATGGCGACACAGAGTTTATGGGCAAAGGAAAGGGTCTAGTTGGAAGGCAGCAGCTTTGTCTTTCAAGGGAGGTTAGCCTCAGTAGTTCTGCGTAGGCGTCGTCATGGCGGTATACATAAGTGGCGCGACCCTGTGTGGCGGAGGCGACGAAAATGGTATCCTCGTGTCTGGGACTTTCGAACGTGTTGGTGTGGGTTTCAAAGGAAGCAAATAAGGAAAAAGAAATACAATAAGGCAAGAAAAAAAACAGGAGGAACAAATAGGAGGTCTACAGCAGAAGAAACGGGAGGGGGCAGGTATGAAGGGGAAAAGCTTTGTAGGGTTCATATATGCGTAAAAGCGTGGAAGAGAATAATAAATGGAGCGTTAGGGGAGGGGCAAGAGAGAGAGAGAATCAACTTTTGTGCTGAGCCCTTAGTGACGGTTGGTGCGCGCTTGCACCAGATGGGGTGGAACCTTATTCTCAGGTCCCATATGTGTCCAGCAGTTCCTGGCCCCTAGCCGCCAGCGCGAGCTGGGTCGGTAGGTCGGGGCTGGACAACAAGGTCTTCCATCGCTCGGGGGGGTTGGGGCTGGGGAGGGTGGGGGGTAGGGGTGGTGGGGGGTTCTTGAGCTTAGTGCACTCTGCAAGGATGTGTGCTAGAGTGCCTTTTGACCGTCTGCAAAAAGGGCATGAAGTGTCATGCTCTGTTGGGAACATCTTATGCAAGAGCACTGGATGCGCTAGCGACCCCGCTTGCATGCGTCGCACGATCGTTTGCTGAATTCGGTTGAGTTGCGTATGCGGACGGGGAAGCCTACATCTACCGCTTCTGTACATTTGCGTGATGTCTTTGTAGCTTGTCACGGGGTGCGGTAGCCCTGGCTCGTCCTCGGCCCGGATCGATAGTTCTCGGGCATAGTGGTCGGCGAGTGCGTTGCCTTCCACTTGCGAGTGAGCCGGGACCCACACGAGCTCAACGGCCCGCCCCGGTGATTTGCATTTGTTGAGGATCGCTAGTGCCACGGAAGAGATGTTCCCCTTGCGGTAGCTTGCGTAGGCGGTCTGGGAGTCTGTGACAACGGTCCTCACTCCCGGTTGTGCGAGTGCGAGGGCCACGGCCACTTCTTCTGCTTCGGCTGTATTCGTCGTCCGTATCGACGCGCCTGTGACAAGTTTATCTATGGTGGTGACGACCGCCGTTGCTCTGGTTCCGTGCTTGGGAAGTGAGGCGTCCGCGTAGAGGACCTCGGGGTCCTCTTCCAGCTGTCGAGCCAGTGCCTTGGCCCGCGCAGAGCGTCTCTCGTTGTTCCTCCCCGGCTGCATGTTCCGGGGGAGGGGCTTGGTCTTAATAATGTCTCTCCACGTTGTGGGGAGCGGCTCCGTTGTCGGTAGCTGTTCAATTTGCCATCCTATCTTGCGTAGGACGGCCCGACCGTGCTCTGTCCGGCTCAGCCTTACCCTCTGGTGGGATAGGTGTGCTTCCACCAGCTCTTCCACCGTGTTGTGGGCACCCATTTCCAGCAGCTTCTGCGTTGACGAGTAGACTGGGATGCCCATGGCGAGTTTTACTGCTTTCCTTATCGTCGTGTTCAGCGTTTCGCGGTTCACCTTCGCAAGCTGGAGGTACGGGGCGGAGTACGTTACGCGTGACACGACGAATGCCTGCACCAGGCGCAGTGCGTCTTCTTCTTTGATTCCTCTTTTCCGGTTGGTGACTCTCCGGATCATGCTGAGGACTTGCTCGGATGTGGTCTTGATTTTGTTGACGGCTGCGTGCGCCTTGCCGTCGCTGCACAACAGCAGGCCCAGTATCCGGATCTGCTGCGTTGGTTTGATCTCTGTGCCGTCGATGGTGATGATTATGTTTGGCGGCGGCTCTTTCTTCGGTCTTCCGGGCTGTACCATGAGCAGCTCCGATTTCTGTGGAGCGCAGCTCAGGCCACAGGTCCTGGCATACTCGTGGACGGTCGTTGCCGCTCTCTGCAGGGCTTCCTCCACCCAGGCATCGGAACCCGCGCGGTTCGTCCACACTGTTATATCGTCGGCATAGAACGCGTGGTCCACGCCCTCGATCTGATTGAGTAGTTCGGGCAGGGGCAGGAGTGCTAGGTTGAAAAGCAGAGGCGACAGGACAGACCCCTGTGGGGTACCCCTGTCTCCGAGCTCCACAGGCTCTGACCGTTCTGACCGTTCAGGCCCTCGGCAAAGCCCGGATCACCGACTGGGACCGAATGCGCAAGCACACGGACGAAGAAAACGAGACCTCCGGAGAAAATGCGGAGGAGGGCAGACATCAAACGTACGCAGAATGGGCGCGAGAACAAAAGATCGCGCTCGACAGATTTACTCAAGAAGTTGTGACAACGATGCAGACGCCCTTCGTCGACGCCAAACTAGCACACATGTGGGAGGCGCGGCACTCGCTCACGCGAAGATGGAAGCGTCAACGACGAAACAAGAAGCTCGTCAAACGCATCGCGCTCCTCAACAAACAGATCGCTGAATACGCAACCAAGCTGTGCCGAGAGAACTGGATGAGTACGTGCGACGGGCTGCAGGGAACGCTGTCGGCGCGCAAGACCTGGTGCCTGCTCAGACACCTGATCGACCCGTTGAGCAGCAAGACCGCAACCAACCGCAACCTCACCAAAGTTCTGAACGCTTACGATGGCAACGGCCAAAGGCTCATTGAAGACCTCAAGGCGACCTACCTCAAGACGGAGAGAGGGCGATTTCCGATACCGGAGGAGTACGGGGGACCGGAAAATCCGGCATTGGATGAACCGTTCACCATCACGGAGTTGTTAACAGCCATAGACGAGAGTAATAAGGCGAGCGCACCAGGAATGGACGCCATTACATACAAGCTGCTCAATAACATGAGTGATGCGGCGGCACGTGGGCTCCTGGGTCACATCAACAGAACCTGGGAAAGCTCGAAGTTGCCCGCAGAATGGAAAGAGGCCGAGGTACGGTTCATATCTAAACCCGGCAAACCTCTGACCATCGAGAACATGCGCCCCATCTCGCTCACGTCCTGTGTGGGCAAGGTCATGGAACGCATGGTTCTCAGAAGACTTCAAGCACACCTGGACGAGACAAATCAGATGCCGGCGACCATGTATGGATTCCGCCAGCACCTGAGCACCCAAGACGTCTTGATCCAATTACACGAATTGGTGATTAAAAAAGCAACGAGGCACGCGCCCCGGGGTATACTGGCTTTGGACCTCAAAGGGGCCTTTGACAACGTGTCCCACGCCAGCGTGCTCGAGAACCTGCGCAAGACGGGGTGTGGCCGCAAGACCTACGGTTATATCAAAGATTTCCTAACCAATAGAGCAACAACTATCCGGATAGGGGAGGGGCAAGGAAGAAACGGAAATTGAGGAATAGATGAGGTGGTGGAATCAAGGTTAGCTGGTGGCATAACGTGTTTTGTGCCTTTGTTAATGATATGAGACTTTCAGTTTCAGGTTACAGCTTTTAGCGATTCTAAGTTGCCACGTGACAAATTGATCCCCGTCGGGCGTAGGCCTTTAAACTTGTGTATGAGGTATGATTATGTATATTTCCTTTCGAGAGGCGAAAGGAAATTTGTTTCTAGTATTTAAAGCCTTGCTTTATCGAATATATGGCCATGTTCATTCAAGTGGCTGGCTCTTTAGGTAAATTACGTTTCCTGTCAGCGCGATGGATGTTGAGTCTGGTATGGATTTGTTGCCCAGTCTTTCCTATGTATTATTTGTTACAAGCGCCAAACTATAGAGCGTAGACTACGTTGTTTGACGGGAAAGTGAAACTCGACCTTACTTTGTGAAGGTAATCAGACAATGTACTTTTTACTGTAGTAGTAGATTGAATACGTTTGCATCTAGAGCACCTGGGGCGGCCACAGGGACCGGATGTTGGCATCCATGGTATATATTCGATAGAGCAATATATTCGATTATTCGGCCATATATTCGACATAACAAGGCTCTAAATGCTACAAACAAATTTACGTTCACGTCGCAAAGGAAATGTAAAGAATCATACCTCATACAAAAGTTTAAATGCCTGCACCCGATTGCGATGAATTTGGCACGGGACCACTTGTAATCGCTGATAGCTGTAACTTGAAGCTGAAACCCTCATATAATTAACAAAGGCACAAAACACGTTATGCCAGCAGCTAACCACGATTCTCAACCTCCCCTATTCCTCCACTGCCAGTTCTTCTCTGCCTCTCCCCTAACGCACAACTAATTATTTTCCTAATAGGGATGGCCAACAGGGCGGTGTGCAACTTGCCCGGGTGCGATGAGACTCAAGAGCACCTTCTCTGCCATTGCCCATCCTTTGACACTCCAC